>NC_092877.1:53085151-53385865 GCF_028372415.1 Notamacropus eugenii
ATATGATCCCATCCTATTCAACTCACCCTGTGTTCTCTGTCTCTATGTATGTGTGTCTGTGTGTATGTGTGTGTGTAATCACACACACCACCACCAACTACCCAGATACTGAAAAAAATTCCAAGAGTTACAAATATTGTCTTTCCATGTAGGAATGTAAACAGTTCAACTTTAGTAACATCCCTTATGACTTCTCTTTGCTGTTTACCTTTTCACGTTTCTCTTGATTCTTTTGTCTGAAAGTCAAATTTTCTTTTCAGCTCTGGTCTTTTCATCAAGAATGCTTGAAAGTCCTCCATTTCACTGAAAGACTATTTTTTTCCCCTGAAGTATTATACTCAGTTTTGCTGGGTAGGTGATTCTTGGTTTTAGTTCTAGTTCCTTTGACTTCTGGAATATCATATTCCATGCTCTTCGATCCCTTAATGTAGAAGCTGCTAGATCTTGTGTTATCCTGATTGTATTTCCACAATAATTGAATTGTTTCTTTCTAGATGCTTGCAATATTTTCTCCTTGACCTGGGAACTCTGGAATTTGGCCACAAGGTTCCTAGGAGTTCCTTTTTTTGAATCTCTTTCAGGAGGTGATCAGTGGATTCTTTCAATATTTATTTTGCCCCCCTAGTTCTGGAATATCAGGGCAGTTTTCCTTGATAATTTCATGAAAGATGATGTATAGGCTCTTTTTTGATCATGGCTTTCAGGCAGTCCCATAATTTTTAAATTGTCTCTCCTGGATCTATTTTCTAGGTCAGTTGCTTTTCCAATGAGATATTTCACATTATCTTCCATTTTTCATTCTTTTGGTTTTGTTTTGTGATTTCTTGGTTTCTCATAAAGTCATTAGCTTCCATCTGTTCCATTCTAATTTTGAAAGAACTATTTTCTTCAGTGAGCTTTTGAACCTCCTTTTCTATTTGGCTAATTCTGCTTTTTAAAGCATTCTTCTCCTCATTGGCTTTTTGAACCTCTTTTGCCAATTGAGTTAGCCTATTTTTCAAGGTGTTATTTTCTTCAGCATTTTTTGGGGTCTCCTTTAGCAAGGTGTTGACCTGTTTTTCATGCTTTTTTTGCATCTCTCATTTCTCTTCCCAATTTTTCCTCCACCTCTCTTACTTGATTTTCAAAATCCTTTTTGAGCTCTTCCATGGCCTGAGCCCATTGAATATTTATTTTGGATGTTTGGGACACAGAAGCCTTGACTTTTATGTCTTTCCTTGATGGTTAGCATTGTTCTTCCTCCTCTGAAAGGATGGGAGAAGATACCTGTTCACCAAGAAAGTAACCTTCTATACAGTCTTATTTTTTTTCCCCTTTTTTGGGCATTTTCCCAACCAATTACTTGACTTTTGGTCCTTTGTCAAGAGCAGGGTATACTCTGGGAATCTGCAAGATCTCAGTTCCTCCAAGGTGGCACAATCAAGCGTGTACACTGGTCTGGGAGTAGACAGAGATTTTTGTGCCCAGAATCTTAGCAGTTTCCTCTTCACAGTCACCTGGCCTCCAGTTCCACCAAGCCAGCACTGGGGGCTGAGATTCAGATAAGCTGCATGGGCAAGGCTGCCATTCAGTGTGAGATAAAGATCAGCTCCCTCAGAGCCTCTACACAGGGCTGAGGTAAGAAGCAGCTCCTCAATGACCCCAGGGGTTTTTCGATTCAACAATGGATGTGGGCTGCTGTAGGAACTGCTGCATACTGCCCGATGTGGCCTCTGCAGGCTGCACCCTGAGGCCAGAGCTATGGGAAGGCCCTTCTCCTTCTTGGCCAGCTGAAAAAACTCTGTCACTGACCTTTGGTGCCTGTGGGTTGAGGGATCTGCCAACTGCTGCTATTGTGACTGGTGATTTCACCCCTGAGGTATCTTCCTCCCAGAGCTATGCCACGCGCTGACTGGGCCGGGCTCTGCTTCGCGTCCAATGCAACAGATGTTTCCGTGGGCCTTTCAGGTCACCCTGGGCTGGAAATCTCCTGCACTCTGTTGTTCTCCACTTCTGCTGCTCCAGAATTTGTTGAGAGTCCCTCTCCACAGGTATTTTATGGGCTGTGTGTGGGGAGCCCACATATGTGTGTCTTTCTACTCCGCCATCTTGGCTCCGCCCCACTGATTATTATATTTTCAATAAAAGTTTCTATTAAGCCCTGGAATTTTCAACAGGAATGTCTGAAAGTTCTTGATTTCATTCAAATCCACTTTTTTCCACTATAGCATTATACTTAACTTTTGCAGGTTGAATTATTCTAGGTTTTAAGTCTTTGTTATTTTCTTTTGGTAAGAGTACTTCAAAGTTTCCTCACCTCTATAGTGGTAACTACAATTCTTGTGGATCTTTGACACTTAAACTCTTTCTTTCTGGTTGTTTAGAGTATTTTTAATTTGACCTGCAGGTTTGGACTGTGGCTAGGATGTTCTTGGAAGTTTTCATTTTGGGGTTTCTTTCAGGAGATGACTCGCAAATTCTATTTTCAGTTTGCCTTGTGGTTCTAACAGATACAGGTAGTTTAATTTATGATTACTTATAATATGATATTCATGCAGGGTTTTTTTGGTGGGGGAGAGGGTGAAAGTGTTGAGTGTATCTAATGATTCTTAGATTCTCTCTCCTTGACCTGTTTTTCAGGTCAGTTGTTTAGTTTTGTTTTTAACAGTAGGTACTTTACATTTCCCATTAAAAAACCCAAACCTTAGATTTTGGTCTAATATTTTTTTTTTGTCTTTGAAGTCTATTTGTTCTCTTCTCATTTCCAGGGAGTTGCTCATGGGTTAGTTTTTACCACATTCTGTTCTAAACAAGGAATTGACAACCATGGTCATATAGAATGCTCTTAAAAAATCTTCCTTAGCTCATGGATCGTACAAATATAGGCAGCTGACTGGATCTGGTCTGAGGAATACAGTTTGCTGACCCCCACTCTCAATTACTATTCTCTTTACAATTTTTTCCTCCAAAGCTCTCATTTCAAGTTAAGTCAAAAAGTGGTATCTCAAAGTAAGAATGCTACAGGACCTCAGCCTGAAAGGGCCAGGGTCTCCCACTGCATCCTGGGCCATCTCCAGCCCTCCTGATGAATATCAGATCACTGGATCCAAATGGCTCAGAAGAAAGTGATTTTGGTAACCTTGCACAGCCCTCCCTCCCTCAAATCACTCAACTGCAAGCCATGTCATCATCTTGATGTCATGGTCCTCATGGAGAATGAAGGACAAACACAACAAGTCAACATGTATTTACTAAGCACTTGTAAGTTGTGTCACTGTGCTAAGTGACACATTTATAATTTTTTTTATTTCTTGTTTTTCTACAGATACTGTAGTATCTGGGACTGTGTTGCTTTTTCATCTTTGTACTTTCAGTGCTTAGCATAATGACTAGGGAACAGGTAGCCTTTCTCATTGTATATTCTACAATAAACCACAAGTCAATAAATGATTCAAAGGTGTAGAAAAGAAGCCTAGACTTGGAGTATCTACTCAATGTCTGGAGTATCTACTTTCCTCAAGCATTTGGCCATGTGCTTCTACTCAAATCAACCTCTAATACCTCTAGGAAAATATAAACTCCTATGCTTAGTCTTTAAAGCCCTTTACAACCTTCACAAACTTGCCCCAACGTATCTTTGTTTTCCTTCATTTAAAAATTTTTTTCAATGAACAAATCTGTTTTCTTTCCCTCCTGCCTTCCCAAATCTACAGAGCAAAACAAACAAACTCCTTGTAACAAATATGCACAGGCAAGTAAAACAAACATCTCCATTGGCTGTGTCCAAAAAACGATGGTCTCGTGTGCCAAGTCCATGACCTCAGGCATGAGTCCTCTAGATCCTTGGCGTTTTTAGAGGTTTCCAAGTTGTGATGGCATACAGTGCTCTCCTGGTTCAGTTCCGTCCACTCAGTGTAAGTTTATACAAGTTTTCCCAGGTTTCTCTGAAGTCATGCCTGTCATCACTTCGTAAAGCACAAGAGTATTCTATCACATTCATATGCCATAATTTGTTCAGCAATTTATTCCCCAACTGATGGAAGGCCCCTCAGTTCCTAGTTTTCTGCTACCACAAAAAGACCTGCTACATACTGATCCTTTCCTTCTTTAGAGTCAGCTCTGATAGTGGTATTGCAGGTGTGTAAAGTTTAGTAACTTTTTGGGCAGAGTTCCAACATACTTTCCAGAATGGAAAGACTAGGCCCCAACCTCTTTCTAGTCTCACTGGACATTATGACCCACCTACCACACCTTGTGATAGAGTCTAATTGGTCTTCTCTGTTTCTCACCCATGAGATTCCATCTCATGTCCCCCAAGTCCTTCTTCCCTTGGCTGCACAAAGTCTCTGTCTTCCTTTAAGAAGCAGCTTATCATACCCACAGAAAAACTAGGAAAAACGAACATTTTCCAATCTCACAAAAAAGTCAGAAGCAGACGAGATTCAGCACAAGCAGTGCTGCTGCTGACAACCTGCACTTGCTTGCATAAGTGCAAGGATTATATTATAATTTTTCTATAACACAAATGATATCTCTGTACTATTGATAGTGATTGAGGGAATCACTAATATACTGTTATCTCAATATAGGGACCACATATCTTAGCTTAGGACATCACATATGGACATGAATTAGATTGAAGTGAGGAAGAGTCTCTACTCTTGAGTCACTGAAGTCCACTGAAAGATAAAAGTCAGGACTCCTGGTGATGGCCTGGGTTGCAGTGAATGACCTGGGCATTTCTGATAGGTTTTGGTGAAAACTCTAGTGAGGGGGGGAAGGTGAGAAGAAGTACTCGAAACTTTTTTTTAAAGCACTTTTGAATCAAAAGAAAATATGGATATGATTGAGGATGACTTATGTAAATAAAGATTCTATTTTTCTAAAGCAAAAAAACAGGAGCCTTAAAAGTGTTAATACCACAGCCTGACAGATAGGCTCAGCTGGTTTATTCTAGGCTTGTATCTTTACCTCCTATAACAGATAAAAAGTACATTTTAAACATTCTCCATGTTTTCTGCTCCTGTCCCGTTCAACTAATTCCATGAAGAATCTAATTTCTAATACAATTTAATTCTGGACTCCTTAGTTTGCATTCTTTTGTTTTATATTTCATCATTGCAACACCACACTGCCCTAGTGTTCATAGTGGCCAGTACACAATTACTTTGTGCTTACACTGTATATACTGGACATGGGACAGGCTAATAGAATGTGTTATTACCTATTTAGTCTTAAAGAGACACCTAGGAAGCATAATTCAGTTTGTATTTAATTCTGAGACCTCTGAGAATAACAAAAATGGTGACTTATGTAACTGATCTTTGCAAACCATTATGAAGTTCTTAAATCATCTGGTCTTTATTAATCTTATTTACTGTTGGCATCCCAAAAGGCAAAGAAAGGGCTAACTGCAGTAGGTTACAAATAAAAGACCTAGGGGAAAAACCATTCTTTATTTTTCTTGACCTTTCTGCTCCCTGCACCTGAAAAAACCCAGCTCATTCTCTGATATATGAATCCCACTGAACAGATTTTTCTGATTCACAGAAAAAGTTGTCTTTGTATGTTCTGTGGATAGAGAAAAATCCATCCGCGTAAGATTCTAATTTGACCATCCTGCCTTTGGAAACAAACAACAAAACACTATTCACATTCCTGCTTTCATTCTAAAAACCCACAGTCGTTTTCCACATTTACGAAGAGGCCCCTGAGTTCAAATACTAGACTAGAAGTTATAAGGACTATAATGAACATTACACAGAATCTCTGCTCTTAAATGGTGTATAATAGAGCGAGATGGGCAAGCTAAAGATACACATATCCAATTAACTAAGAAAATAGATACACATGTGTTCCGGTGTGTGTACATATTGATATTTCAAATATTTTACTGTGAATGTGTAAATAAAACCACATTCTGATTCCTGCCTACCAAAGTGGGTTTTTTCTAAATTTGTTCATGACGTTAAGCCTAAGAAAGGTAGAGATTAATTAAAGAATAGAAATTAGCCAGCCTTGGTGCTATGTCAAGTACATACTACATTCTGCAAGTAGGGTCACGAACAACTGAACAACAAATCTTAGTTTGGACTAAACAAAGTTGAGGGAGACACAGCTGACAACAAAATAGTTATAAATGCCACAATGTGGCCTTCTGCCCAACTGTTAAGACAGTTCTGTTTTCTTTAAAGAAATGAGCTCTGTCTGCGGTACTTTCTATGAGTACATCTTCCAAAATTCAGTGTTTATGAAACATCTTCTAGGGGTAGAGGAATGTGGAAGTAAGCCATTCCCTGCCCTCACTGAGCTTACAATCTAGCCAGAAAAGAAAGCAGAAGCAATCACACATACAATTAAATGTCATACATGTACAAAAGTAGTACAAAGTACTGTGTGAGGTCTGATGAGGCAAAGAGTAGTTCTGACCACAAGGAAGAAAGGGGGTTAAAGGAATATTTTATGAGGAAGCTATCATCTGAGCTGAGTCTTTAAGGGTAGGCAGGATTTCAACACTTGGATGGTATTCCAGGCAGAAAACAGTATGAATTCAGGGAAGTATACCATGTATAAGGGCGTAAGTTGCTAGTTATGGATGACAAAAATATAACATACAGTTCAAATATGTATTCAATTACAGTTACCCAAAGAGAGGGTAAATAAGAGAAACACAAGCAAAAAAAACTGTGGAGATTGATGTCTAATTGTTGCCCACTTAATCTAGTCTAATTATCCACAGTATTATCACCTAATAGGGTGATTGTTTGAAAGCCTCAGATTTCTGAGACCACATTACTACATTTAAGTGTATGTTATTACGCTGCCCTCCCACAGACACTATAAATAAAAGTCTCAGCCCAGATATCTGTTCTGCCTGGGAATGAAAGGGATCTCCAAGCCTGACTAGATCAGTTCCTTGTCTCTAGGGCATTTACTTTTTCAGTGGAGAAAACAAATAGAAAGACACTTGGCCTAGAGTTAGAAGACCTGGACTCAAGTCCAAGTTAATTAGACATTGAATAAAAGGTAAGGCTTTACTTAGAAAGGCTACATGGCCTATGGAGAGTGCCGGACTCAGCCAAAACCCAGGTGCAGATTCTGCCCAGAGACGCCGGTTACGTAAGAAGCCTCAGTCTTCCTTGGTCTATGAGAAGCTCTGAAAGATTTCTTCACCATTAGTTCTATGCTTGAGGAAGATTCAGGTTAATCTGATACAGAAGATCAACAGTGACCCATGAAAGAGTAACTTTAGAAGTAGTGAGGACAGAACAAGATTACAAGGAGCTAAAGCGTGGATGGGTGACAAGAGGGAGGCACTGAAGGAACAGAATAAAGGCTAGTATTTTGAGGATTACAAAGGTTGAAGGAAGTTTTTTTGCTTTGTTTTGTTTTAGGATGGGGAAACTTGTTCCTATTTGTTGATAGAGAAAAAGCAGCTGGTAGAGCAGGATAAACTGAAATGAACAAGAGTAATATGAAGAACCTTATCAAATTATTCCAAAGGTCCTTTGCAGCCCTAAATTTATAATGTATCACCTATAAAGGAGAGGAAATAATTGAAGAAATGATACTACAGAGGTAGCAGGGTTAATTCTGGAATTTCTCTGAAACGGGAGGCAAGGAGAAAATGATGAGAATATTCAATAAAAAGCTCTGCTATAGAATTATAGAGTTTGAGCTGAAAGAGACCTCAGAAGCCATCTGGTCCAACCCTTTCATTCTACAGATGAGAAAACTGAGACCTAAAATGGTTTACTGACTTGCCCAAGGTCACAGAGATCACAGGGACACAGGCAGGTTAGGACTTTGGTCTTAACTCCAAAGCCAGCACCTTGTCCACTGTCCCAGTAGAGGGAACAGACATCAACTGTTTATCAAATTGAAGATATCTTGGTTCAATCTCAGTTAATAAATACCACGTGCAATGCAGTGTAATGGCTGTGGATACAAAGAAAGGCAAGAGACAGACCCTGCTCTCAAGGAACTCACAGTCTAAAGTGAAATTTTAGTAAGCAGGAGGTGAAGTCGTCTTCTGAAATTTAGATGGTAAGAGTGGAACTGAGGACTTGAAGACGGAGGGCAAGATTTGAAATAGTAATTGTGAGGAATGAGTTAAAGAATCAAAAAGAAACAAACATAAAAGTTTCTTGAGTAGCAGTGAAGGGCTAACTAGGGGACACAGTGGACAGAACGCTGGCTCTGGAGCTGAGAAGACCTGAGTCCAAATATCACCTCAAAAGCTAACTAGCTGTGTGACCCTGGGCAGGTCAACCCCTTTTCCTCAGTTTCCTCTTCTGTAAAATGGGCAGAAAAATAGCACCTAAGGTTGTTCTGAGGATCAAATGAGATAATGAATGCAAAGCACCTAGCACAGTGAGCGGCACACAGCAAGCACTACTATTATTATTATAAGAAATAACTTTTAAAGAATTAAGCACACCAACCAAAGGAATAAGGGTTAAAGTTAGCATCCTTTCCTTGATTCCACCAGCTAGAAGTAATCCCTGTCCTTCTTTGAATTCCCTTAATAATTTTGAGATACGTTCTAGTCAGCTGTTCACCCATCTTCATTCTCTCTCCCAGTAACAACAGCCTAGACAGTATGCTTGACAATTTACAAAAGGCTTTAAAGCCACCATCTTATTTGATCTTTTGAGTAACCCCATGAGATCACTCATGTAGGTACTGGTATCTTCCCTGAAGAAACTGAAGCTGAGAGAAGTGGTGACACCTTAAGTCGCATAGTTTAGGCATCTCAGAGCTCCTTCCATCTTATCACTGCTACCTCCCAGGGAAGATCCTTTCCTTCCATCTAATGGCCCAGCACAATCATTCCCACCCAGCAGACCTGCTGCAAATGGACGCTGAGTTGTGATGAATCCTTTAGGTGGAACAACTCCGGATAAAAGGCATCCAGAGGGAAGATTTCAGAGTGAAGATGGATAACAATTGATTACAATGTATTTCAAAATTACTAAGGGGAGAGGGGAAGACAGAGAACCTTGTTCTCAAGAAGGGCCTCAGATTCTGTGTGACGCTGGGCAAGTTACTCAAACTCTCAGAGCTCTCTGAACAAAAAAGGTGCGGAGCCGCACGGGTGGAGGTCACCTGGCCAGCCCCACTCGTGTTTAGCGCTAAGAACATCAACCATGCTAGAATGTAAAGGTGGCTGGAAGGCTCCCTAGGGAGTGCTGGGCTGGTCACTCGCTTCCACAACCGTAAAGCAGCGGCGTAATAACACCCACCTCCCGGGGTTCTTGTCAAGGCTCGGAACGGCACGTGGCACTTCCCAAGGACGAGCCAGAGGCCGGCTAATGTTACCACTGTTAGATGTGGCCCTGAGGCCGGCCTCCACCGAGGCTCGAACACCTCCGCGCGGGAGCTCTTTGGGGGGCGGGGGGCGCCGTGGGGGTGGGGAGGTCAATGACGGGCGCAGGCCGGGATGGGGAGGACGCAGCCCAGCGCGGCTGGAACACGGGAAGACCAGGCCGAAAAAAGAGACCATTCGGCCCGAGAGCCGACCCCGCGTCCTCAGGACGGCCCCGGCTACCAGGGAGGCCCTGAGGCGTCGTCCAGCAGCACCGAGACGTCTACGCGACACCTCCGAATCCCACGGCGCCCCGCGCCCAGCCCCCCCTCCGGGCTTCCCGGCCAGGACCCTCACCTTCTGGATGGCCTTGGCTCTGGAGATCCCCGGCAGGCCCACGTCGTGGCGCGTTTTCCTTCCCAGGATCTGGAACTTCTGCCGGTTGATCTTCACCTCGAAGGGGTTGGGGTTGGCGACGGGCTTGGCCTTCCGGGCTCCGGCCTGGCTCCCCAGGGCCTTACCCCTGGGTTTGCCCATGATGCACACGCTGCCTTCCGACGGGCCACCCGAAGATCCCGCGGACTGGACGGTACCCCGTCAACCGGGAAAGAAGCCGAGACACACAGGCACCGACGCAACAACGTGCGCAGCCACGGCACCTGACGACTGACGACTAATTCTCGCGACAACTGAACCTTCCTCCTTCCCAATTGTCGAGGTCTACTAGGAGCCTACAAATCCCAGCATGCAAACCTCTCTTATCTTCAGGGGAGTTGATTTCACCGGCGGTCCCTCTATGGGACCACAACTCCCAGAAGGCTCAGCAATTTACTTCTTCACTTCCCCTTAAACCTCCCTATTCCAGCCACCGTAGAGCCCTCGGGTACTTGTAGTTTCTAGTGTGCGCATGCCGCCGCTTCTGCGGGTCGCAGAGTGGGCGGGCTGGGCGCTCGGGGTCCCCCTAGCGGAGGCAAGCCTTTGGACGATCGCGGAGGAGGAGCTGTGTGGAGGGGGAACGGAGGCGGGGAGGGCGTACGAGGCCGCAGGGTCGGAGGAGGCGGCGCCTCAGCCTCCTGGGCCCCTCCCCGGGGAGGGGAGAGGAGGAGGCGGCCACGATGGGACGGGCATTCGGAACTTGACGGGGCCCGGGAGCGGGCCGGGCTTGGACTATGGGGCTAAGGAGAACCCGGCAGGCGGCGGCGGTGACGAGGGCGTTATCAGCCGCGAGGGCGAAGAAGCCGTGACCCGCCCCCGCCGACCCGGTCCCTTCCTTCGGCCCCGGCAGCTACAGCGGCGGTTCCCCCTCCTGCCCGCGGGCGGCAGCGGCAGCGACCGGTCTTCCCCGGGCGGGCCGGGAGCGCCTGGCTCCGGGACTGGCGCCGGCACCGGGAGAGAGATGCGCCTCGGAGGCTGCGGCTCCTCCCCAGCGGCGGCGGCGGCTGATCATGGAGATTGAGAACATCGTGGCCAACACGGTGCTGCTGAAAGCCCGGGAAGGTGAGGGCGGCGGCAGGCGGGGCGCCCAGGTGCGCGGGCTGCGCCCAGGTGCGCCCCGGGCTGCTTCCCCGCCTCTCCCTGCCCCCTCTGCCCCTCGCGCTCCCCTCCCCTCCTTCCCCGGGTCTTCCCTCCTCTCCCCTTCTCTCCCCCCATTCCCCCTCTTCTTGCCCCCCTGTCCCTTCTCTCCCCCGGCTCTCACTCTCCCCCCTCTGCTGCCGTATTCTGCTTTTCTCTCCACCCCCTCCCCTTTCATCTGCACCTTCCCGCACTCCTATCTCCCCCTCCCCGCTTCTCTCCTCGCTCCCCTCCTTCCCCGGGTCTTCTCTCCTCTCCCCTTCTCTCCCGCCATTCCCCCTCTTCTTGCCCCCCTGTCCCTTCTCTCCCCCGGCTCTCACTCTCCCCCTCTGCTGCCGTATTCTGCTTTTCTCTCCACCCCCTCCCCTTTCATCTGCACCTTCCCGCACTCCTATCTCCCCCTCCCCGCTTCTCTCCTCGCTCCCCTCCTTCCCCGGGTCTTCCCTCCTCTCCCCTTCTCTCCCGCCATTCCCCCTCTTCTTGCCCCCCTGTCCCTTCTCTCCCCCGGCTCTCACTCTCCCCCTCTGCTGCCGTATTCTGCTTTTCTCTCCACCCCCTCCCCTTTCATCTGCACCTTCCCGCACTCCTATCTCCCCCTCCCCGCTTCTCTCCTCACTCCCCTCCCATTCTTTCAGGCCTTTATAGAAACTGAGTTCTCCCGGAACTCCGGACCAGCCGAGCAGTGTTTGCTTTAACCCTTGTGCAAGGGAGGACTTACTCTCTCGCGCTCCGTGTCCTGTCCCCCGCTCTGCCTCAAATCAGAGGACAAGTTTCTTGGAGCTCCAATCCTTGGAGTCGCCTTCCTCCGCTTTATCCGGAGTCTCACCGCTTTGCTGAGCGAGCCTGCTTGGATTGTGCATGGATTGTACCTGTCGGGGAGGGAGGGAAGGCAGATCTGCTTAAGCTCTCTGGTCTAATCAGTCAGTCATTTGTTCAATATGTGCTGGCCTTTAAAGGGCTGAGAAAATGGCTTTGGGAACTACACTGGGCAATTTACACAAGATCTGTGTAATGCCCAAGCATTTTTTCAGTGCCTCCAATGAGTGAGAAAGGCACAACGGCATTGGGATTGCCAAGGTAAAGGTGAAAACAGGAGCTTTCATTCTAGCCTCCCCTTTGGGGAGAAGGCACTAAGAACCTCGGGGATCACCACTTCGGGGATCAGGAAAGGCCTAGTGTAGAAGATGGCACTTGAATTTATTAGGCTTGAAGGAAATTGGGGGCAAAGGGGGAGAGCAATTCCAGGCGTGGGGGACAACCTGGTATTTTTAAATTAGTTTTTAAGTTTTAATAACTTTTTTTTTGGCAGTGATTCAGCCAAAACCGTGTTGTTGTTTTCTTTAATGATGTGGTGACAGACTAGCAAGTTAGTAATAATTCACCCATGAATCAATAGTAAACCAGCACTTGGTCAGACTCTCTGGTTTGGGAGCCTACTGAAATAGTCCTAGGGCTAAATAAAGTAGGTTGTCTTCCTGTACTTATAATTAGGCATAGAGTTCTAGTCTCTGCCACATTTATTTCCCATACCTCTTTACTTGCCCCAAGTCAGCAATTTCTACTCATTTCCTTGGAATAATAATATTATTGCTTTGCTTTTGTTTTCTTTAACAAGTGTAAATAGACTGTGGATTCATTACCTACGGTGCATCCTTGTAGAGAACCTGAAAGGATGGTTGAATTGTGTAATCTATTTGGGCTTTTGGTACGTTGGCCAAAACCACCGAGGCCAGGAAAGTGGTGTTTCTGCTGATGTCATTACTAGACAGCATCAGTAATTAATCCTATCAAATAGAAAATTGCATGAAGTTGTACTGAAGATGTTCTTTTGGAGCACAAATATCTTAAGTAAATCTCATTTTTCATCCTTTTTTTCTTCTTTATGAAAGTTTAATACTTTTCTCTTTTATCCCCTGTGAGGCTTTTAGGAAATAATTGCATCAATTTTTTCATTTAGAGCTCTTGATAAAAGGACTGAATATTGGACTGAAATTGTACAGGGATTCCTGAAATAACATTAGTCCATAGGAATTATATAAATTGTGCGAGTTTTAAATCGAAAAGTCAGTGATTACTAAAAACAATGTAATCATTCTGTAAGCATTATTTAAGCACCTACTAAGTGCCAGGCACTGTGCTACATACTAGAGATACAGAGGCAACCTGAAACCATCCTGGACCTCAAGCTTAGGGTCTAGCCTGGGTGATGTGCATTATATGAAATATAAACAATAGATACAAGTTGACCAGGTGATTTTGTTGCAGAAGACCTTAGCTATGGGGGTGTCTTAGGAGATGAGAAGCAGGAAAGGTTTCATGTAGACGATTGGACTTGAGGTGAGATTTGAAGGAAACTAGATTCCAAAATTGGAGTCAGGTTGTAAAGAGTTTTAAATGATGAACAGAGTTTTAAATTTTATTCGAAGTAATAAGGAGCCACTGGAGTTTATTGAGTAGGTGAATGATGTGGTCAGACCTGTACTTTAGGAAAATCACTTTGGTTTTAACTGTTCCTTGGTGCTTTTTGGGAAGAGTGGTGGGGAGGGGTCCTTACCTGTGACTTCATTAGTTTAAGGAACTTCCCGTGAGGAAGTTTCTACCTTTGCAGGTAGCTGCTATCTCTTACCACGGCAGTCTTAACAAGTTTCCTGGGGGCACAAAGAGTTAGGTCAGTCAAATAAGCATTTAAGTGCCTCCTATGCACCTAGCACTGGATTAAGTGCTGGTCATTAAGTGAAAGGCAAAAACACCAAAACAAAATAATCTCTGCTTTGGAGGAGTTTGCAATAATAGGGTAGTCAAGATGCGAACAACTATATGTAAACAAGTCGTACGTAGGATAAGTCGCAAACATTCACTGGAGGGAAGGCACTAGAATTAAGAGGGATTGGAAAAGGCTGGAATTTTACTTGAAGCCAAAAGGTGGAGAGGAAGGAGAACACTTCGAGCATAGGAGCATAGCCAGAGAAATGCCCAGAGCTAAGAGATTGAGTGTTTTGTTCTTTGGAACAGAAAGGAAGCCACTATATTGACAAGTATGTGGTAGTAGGATTGTATAATGTGTAAGAAAAGAAAGGTATAAGCAGGGCTGAGTTATGAAGGGCTTTGAATGCCTAACACAGGGTTTTGTATTTAATCCTGGAGATTATTGACTATGAGCATGGCATAGTCCTGCACTTTAGGAAAAGTGCTTTAGTAGCTGAAATGGAGCAGGATGGATAGGAATGGAGAGAGGTTTATGGCAGGAAGACCAACTAGGCAGGTTTCTGGAACTGTCTAGGCTTGAGGTGATGAGGGCCTGCATCAGAGAGGGGAGAGATTTAAGTGACTTGTCCAGGATCATATATCCACTATGTGTCTGACTGCATTTGAATACAGGTCTTCTTGATGCTAGGGCCAGCCCTCTGTCCCCTAAGCCAGAGCTCAAAATGCAGAGTCTTCAAAACCTTTGTGAGGAAAATAGATGAAAAAAGTTATTCTTGCTTTTTAAATAGGAAAGCTGATTTAAGGCTGAAAGCTCAAATAACAGCTGTAAAAGTGAGTAAAGAACCTGATCTGTTGTTTATGTTTAAAATGCATAGTTCTTTATAAAAGCATTTGCCAGACTGCATTCTACATCTCTCCTGTCAGAGAACTTAAATGTTTTACCTAATATGAGGGTGTTAATCTTCATGTGCCCTAGGGAATCCCCTGGAACACCTTTAGGTGGTAAATTTTTTTCAGAATTGGTACCTTTTGTTTCTTTTTTTGGCCACTGTACCCCCTAGAACCTCGCTTAGTGCCTTCAATCAGTCAGGCAACATTTATTAAGCATGTATTGTGTGCCAGGCACTGTGCTGGGTATTGAAGTTACAAAAACTTAAATAGCCTCTCTCTATCAATGAGCTAGTTACTACAGCCTGGATGCATGACACTTGGAAGGTCTAAGTTGTGCTGGAAGATGAAGGGGATCAGGGAGGGTCTTATGGAGAAATTGGAACTTAAGCTGTGAAAGAAGTTAGAGATGGAAGGAATGGATGTGGCAGAAAAGCAGTGTCGTGTGAGGAATAGGGGCTGGGGGGGAGGGGAGACTCAGTTTGGCTGGATTGTAGGTTGTAGAAAGTGGGCTAGTGTTCAGGAAGCCTGGAAAGACCAACTGGAGCCTGGTTGTAAAAGGCTCATAATGTCTTAATGCTAAATGATGATGTTTCTGTTTGATTCTGGTGCCAGAGCTGCTGGAACTTATTGGGCAGAGGAGTAACATAGCTAGACCTAGTTTTAGTAAAGTCACTTTGATAGCTCTTTGGAGGATGAATTGGAGAAGGGGGAGACTCTGGAGGCAAGGAAAGCAACTAGGAGGCTACTTCAGTAGTCCAGGGAAGAGGTTATCAGGGTTTTGAATTAAGATGGCTGGGTGAGTGGAAAGAAGTAGGCAAATGCAAGAGATGATATGGAGGTAAAGTTGACTGGCAACTGACTGAATATGTGGGGTGAGAGGCAATGAAAAGTTAAGAATGACTGAGGTTGCAGATTTGGGTGACTGGAAGAAAGAATGGTGCCTAGTACATTATAAACACTTATTGGTTATTGACTGACTGGTAACTTAACAGAAATAAGAAAGTGTGGAAGAGAAAAATATTGAGCTCAATTTCTTTTGGACATACTGAGATTGAGATGTGTATTAGAACATCCAGTTAGAAATTTCCAAAAGGAAATTTATGATGCCTATAGTTGATAAAGAGCTAGGTTTGTGAGGTCTGGCCGTCATTTGCATGGATATGATCATTGAACCCATAGGAATGCAAGGTCACCAAAAGGAAGAATGCATAGGGAGTAAAGGTCCCTGGTCAGAGCACTGACGTAGGCTTATATTTAGAGGATGAGATACTGATGATGATCAGCAAAGGATTTTGAGGAGTATTTGCATAGGTGGGTAGTGAAATGGGAGAGAAGCACCATGGAGAAGACAGAATATCTAAGAGTAGAGAGTGTGCAACAGTGTTAAATGGCACAGAAGGACTGAGGAAAATGAGAATTAAGAAAAGGCCCATCGTACTTGGCAGTTTGGAGGTAAGTGGTAACTTTAGGGAGAGCACGTTTATTGGGGTGCTTAATACATGTTAATTGAATTCGCATAAAAATCAGTATTAAATCGGGACAGAAAATATTCAGTATCCAATTGTGTATTAAATATTTCTTACCATAGCTACAGATTGAAATAATGAAGTCAGCAAGAATTTATTAAACATTATTATATGCTAAGCACCGGGGACACAAAGTCAAAAAATAGTTCAAAGGAGCTTATGGGGGAAACAATTTACAAACACCTGTGTACAAGCAAGTATATACCAAAGTAAGTTGGAGATAATCTCAGAAGGAAGGCACCATCATTAAGGGGGATCAGGCAAGGCTTCTTGCAGAAGATGGGATTTTAGCTGGGCCTGGAGGGAAGCCAGAAGGCAGAAAGAGAAGTTGGTGAACTCTAGGAATAGGGGAGAGTCAGGGAGCCCCACTCCCACCCCCTACCCTGGATTGGGAGATGTGGTGTCTGAAGGAAGGAACAGCAAAGAGGCCTGTGTCATTGCATGGGGCAGTAGGTAGACAGGAGTGAGGTATGAGAACTGGAAAGGCAGGAAGGGACCAGGTTATGAAGGACTTTAAAAGCCAAACAGGGATCTTGTGTTTGATCCTGAAGGCCATAGGGACTCGGTTAGTTTTATTGATTGGTGGGTGATGGCATGATCAGAGGTTTAGGAAGTTGGAGAGTTAGAAGTTTGAGAAAGATCATTTTGACAGCTAGATAGTGGAGTGTGGACTAGAGGAGAGACTTGACACCTAGGTTGCAAACCTGGGTGACTGAGAAGCAGACAGGTATCCTTGACAGTAATAGGGAATTAAAGGAAGAGCAAATGGGCTTTGTGGGAAAAGGTAATGATTTCAGATTTGGACATGTTGAAGTTAAGATATCCACAGGAACATCCAGTTTTCGATTTAATTTTCTCTAGTTTGCTCTAAATTTTCCCCCTTTATTCCAGCTTCCCAAGACCAGCATTTATGGGTTCTATTAAAGAATTTCAAGTCAGAAAGTTTTAGCACTGGTCTATATAGATCAAAGTTCTTAAGGTGAGGTCAATGAACTTGCTTTAAAAATATTTTGGTAATTTTTTTTTATATAATTGATTTCCCTTATAATTCATCCTGTTTTATTTTACGCATTTAAAAGCACTGCTCTGAGAAAGAGGTCCACAGACTTCACCAGACTGCCGTAGAGGCTCATGATGGGCAAAAAAGATTAAGAATCCCTGCTATATGTTGGGTTTTATAAGGTTAATTTCATTACTGTTGCTACTCTCTTTTATCTCTTTGCTGTTGGTGTTAGTCAGGCCTTTATAGACTCTTTTGGGTCCCTCAAGCACCTTGGAACTTCTGTTTAAATAGAGGCATTTGACCAGTGTTGGGAAAGGAGCATTGGTCTTAGGATGCTCATCTATTTCACAGGATTGTGAGGAAAACACTTTGGCACACTATAAAGAGCTGTGTGGATATAAGGTGTTTATTCTACTTCCTACTACTAATTTGAGAGGACTTAAAGGACAGGATACTAATTTTAATAATGATATATCTGACTAAAATTAATAACATCCAACGAGAAGTTATATTCGGCTGACTATTATATTGTCTGAGAATCACAACTATAGCTTTTTAATAGAGCAGTTTAGGGTAGCAGAGGTCTTGTTCCTGTCCTCTCATTTGATCCTCACAGTCCCGCTAAGTGTCAGGTAATGCAAACATTGTTTAACTCCATTTTACTACATAAGAGGAGAGGAAGGCCCAGGTTTAGTGACTTGCCCCAGGTCATACAGCTGGGGAGATGGGAACTCCTTCTAAGGTACCTCAGTGATTCCTGTTTTAAATAAGGTTTAGACCAGTTGAATAAGTAATGACTAGGAATCTGAAATAGAGTGCTAATTATTGCATTTCCATGAAGTTGTTTATAGCCTTTATAAAACTAATTTCTCCATTTACAAATATTTTGTGAAGTAAAAATATTAAAACTGGACTAGCCTTTGCATTTTACAAAGAATAACTGGAAAGATTCTAGTTATTAAAATGTTAAATTATGTAAGACTGACATTTTATTTTGCTACAAAAGATTATGACCTTAGTGGTTTTTGAAATGCAAAGTTTTGATTTATCAATGAAGCAATACCACAAACTCCATGTTGTTTTGGTTGTTAAGCGGTTACTTCACTGTGAGAGTGAATCTCAAATTCTTTGTTAGGAGACGTTGTCATTATAACATTTGGTCCCTTCACAGGAGAAATAATTTCTTAGGTTGTTATTCAAGCCTCCAGGAATTTATCTAAAGTGATGATTACTGCATTTCTTTTCTTTTCTTTTCTCTTCTTTTCTTTTCTTTTTAAGAAGAAAGGGAAGCTCTAATGATCTTAATTGGATTAGAATTGGTAACCATTACTGAAGGCTTATACACCAAACTCAGGTCCTGTGTTCCTGTGAGATCATTTTTATTATTTCTAGTAACAACACTCCTTGTACCCCCATGACTGTGAAGATTTTATATGGTTTTTTTTTGAGTTACACACTGTTGTTGATCACTACATACTCAAATGTCTGTGTGTATATATCTTTACATGTATATGTATGTATGTATGTATGTATTGAAATCCTCTTGAATGTCATAGATATCTTCTTTCATATTAAAAGCAAAAACAGAAACAGGTCTTAGTGCAAAACTAAGAGATGTTGTGCTGACATCCTAAAATCTTAATAGATTCATAGAAAAGAAAATGAGACTAAACTTAATCTTTCCCCTCTCCTTTGCCTTTATTTTATATAAGCACTGTAGCATGCTTTAAGAATTCCTGTTGTAATCAGCATCTATAGTGTTTTCGAAGAAGAGACACTAGAAAATGTAAATTTCTTTTTTTAGAGTTACTGGTCTTACTCAGGAGATATATTTATAAGCATTAGTATTATTTAAGTAAAAACAGACCTTTTGAAAATTTGTTATTGGCACCTTTCTCAAAGCATGCTCCCAGTAAGTACCTTCCTGGTAATGATGACATGCATTTGGTTTATCTGGCTCCGTGTATTAAGAAATTAACTTCCACAATATGTGTATAATACAGTGACTATAGTCTGACCTCTTGGCACTGGAAAATACATTGTTGGCTTGATATTAGTCAAACTGGTAGGAGATTCCTGGATTTACTTCAAATAAAACTAAGTTTTTGTCTTAAAACAGCCAGATACTTGGAAAGTCCTTCCTCTTTTGTAGGAATAACCAAAAAAATGTTGGCAATTAATACTACTTTAGAACAGTTGTTTATTTCTTAGTGTAACAGGCACCTTTAAGCCAAAGGAAGTGTGAAATGCCTATTATCATTAAGATAGTGAAGGCCAAAAATCACTTATTCTGGTAACGTGGTTTAAGTAAGCTTAACTAAAACCTGGAGCTTTTTTCTGGCATGAATGTCCAATTTATAGACCTTTAGTCACTTTCTAAATAATTGGATTGGTGCCTATCTCACCCCGAGACAGGGACTTCATCCCTTTTCATCACTGGGAAATTACAATCATAAATATAGAGATATGAATGAGTTATATGCACATTAATGTGGTTTTTGACCTTGTTTATCAATTTAATTAGATTTTTTTTTAAGTCCTATTGTGCTGTCAGAAAAAAAAAGTAGTAAGATACTGATTTAAAGAAGTAGCATTTTGTGGAGGGGGGGCTGGTACTTAATAGTTTCCAGGTAGAATACTATTTAACACTTTGTACATAAACATGTAATTAGGGTAGAGCTACATAGCATAATGTTTAGAGCCGCAGGTCTGGAATCAGGAAGATTTGGGTTCCAATGTAGCCTGAGATACTTAGGAACTGTGTGACTCTGGAGAAGTCATTTACCCCTGTTTGCCTCAGTTTCCATATCTATAAAATGAGCGCGAGAAGGAGATAGCAAACCACTTCAGTATCTCTGCCAAGAAAACCTCAAATGGGATTACAAAGAGTTGGACATGACTAAAACAACTGAACATCAGCAAAGATATACAAGCACACTGCAAAGATAAAATGTACAAGGACATACAAATGTATACGTAGTTTCCTCATCTGTAAAATGGGGCTAATAATAGCACCTACCTCCCAAGGTTGTTGTAAGGATCAAATGAGATCATTATCAAGCACTTAGCACAGTGCCTGACACATTGAAGGGCTACTGCTGCTGCTGCTGCTACTACTACTACTACTACTACTGTTGTTTCACTTACATGCTATACTTTTCCAGCAGCATGATTATATGGTTTATGTTTGAAACTAACAAAAACAAATGCCTTTTGCATATCTCATGTATTAATATTCAGTTTTTGTGATAAGAATAAATGATTTTTACTTTAATCATTTTATTTTGGACAAAAGTAATTTTTATTATCAGATTAAATTTACTGTTAAAAACAAAGTAACAAAATAATAATTGTTAAACTTGGAAGAATTTATTAAACCATGTCACAACTTAAGTTATATTCTTAAATGCCTGTGATTTTATTTCATGTTGTGAGTATTCCCTCCACTGAGATGGATTATGCCTTGTCTAAGTTTTAGATTGAGTTACCTGAGGTTCATAGAGGCTTAATGACTTGCCCGTGGTCCCACAGTTAGTAAGTGTCAGAAGTGGAATTTGAGCTAGGGTATTCCTTACAGGAAGACCAAGACATCATATTCCATTTTGCTTTAGCCTCAGAATTTTTCCTGTCATACTATATTTTAATGTTCAAATAACTAATAATATCTCATCTATAAAATCATCCCTTCCTGTATAATGGCTGACTGTTGCTTGTTAATTTATCTAATTTTCTCTTTCCAGTGCTTAACATTTTGTGAAACCATTCTGGAAGACATTCATCACCTACTTATTGAATGTTCAGAGTGTTCACAATGTAGCATTAAGTCATGTGTATGGTTTAAAATATATTAAATAGAAGTGACAATAAATCTGTGTTCAAACTGGCAGTGGGAATGGGGGAAAAAATGAAAACAAACATTTTGAAGAAAGAAAGGTATATATGCCTGGAATACTATAAAGTGAAAACTAAAGCAGTATTCATACATTACAGAATAGTTAAAGAAATTATGTTGTGAGACATGATGAAGGAGACAGTTTGGAAGAACATGAGAAAACTTTATCATCTCTATCTAATGTCTCCAACTCCTGTCTTTTCTTTCTTTTTAAGTGTTACTTTGCTGTTTAAATGAATAAGCCACCATTTTGTCTCCTTCCCACTGAAGAAAAACCATATAAAGTAGTACCCAGTGAAGTGTTCAAAACTAGGAGAGCAATTTATACAATAACAAGAACACTGAAAAGACAAATAACTTTAAAAGACTGAAGAGCTCTGATCATAGCAGTGCCCAACCACCATTCCATTATAATAATACATGCTCCCTATTTCCCCTGAAAGGGAAATGACAGATTTAAGATGCAGAATGAGATATAAGTAGGGCTTGATTAGTGTAAATAATGAATTCCCTAAGGTGGTTGTATGTATTACAATTTATAAAATTTTGCAAATCATGATCATTGTTTCAAACCCACTGAAAATATGCACTGTGAATTTGAATAATATAACTACTTAAGGGGTTGTTTCATTATTTCCACTCATCAAGACTTAACCGTATACATTTTTGGCATAGGCAGTGTGGGAATTTGCTTTATTTGACTATACATATTTTTTGTTGTAAGGTTTTGTTGGTTTTTTTTTTCCTTCAGTGGGAGGGAGAGGAAATGGTGGTTTGTTAATTGAAAAAGTAAAGTAAAATTAAAAAACAGAAAGTAAGAAAAGACGGGACTTGGAGACATTGGGTAAAAATGATAAAGGAGATGAGAAAGACAAAGAACTTCAACATTTCAAGCCTTAAAAACGGAAATAATCATGAATACTACTTATCTGTTCTAATTGTTTGCTGGCTTCAGAGCTTCAGTAAATGATAAACTCCGCAATAGCAGAGATCTTATCTTTTTGTTTTATAAACTTCACGGCTTCAAATGTGCTAATAAACACACAGCAACCCTTAATAAGTGTTTGAATTAATTAACCTTTCCTTTCTTGGACTTTAGCACTTTCCATCTTATATATTTACTATGTTGTTTGTATTGTAGCAGATTGTTTATCCTTTAATAAGCTCTTTGAGGGCAGGGGATATATTTTCATTTTTATATCTGAAAACTTCTACATAAATGTTCACACAGAAGATGCTTAATAAATGTTTTCTGAATTCACCCATTTATTTTCATATGTATACATATATATATGAATATATATATTCATATACACATACACATATATCCATATATTTACGTATGTTAAAATGTGCAAGCATATATGAAAAGAAATAAGTGTCTACTTGCACCGACACATCTTTTGTTATGTGCATAACATCTTCTATTCCTGGAATGTTTTTCCTCTGCTTATGCAGATCTTAGTCATCCTCCAAGGTCCAATTCAAGTTGTGCCTCTGTCAACAGGTTTGCTAACTACAGTCCACAATAAGAGCCTAGACCGCACTGTTTAGTACTTGTTTTCTAGTTGTCTCATGAAAATTTCATTTGTCTCTCCAGGTAGATTAAGTCCCTGAAAGTCAAGACTGTGTGGGTTACTTTTCCTTAAAAAAATTCTCCTTCCTCCTTTCCCCCAACTCAATGTTAGGCACCTAATAGGAACATGATTTACTTTCACTTCAATTCAATAAGCATTTAGAAGTACTTCATCATGTTGTGTAGTGATGGGGAGCTGGCCTTTGAGTCTGGAATACCTCTAAGTCCCACCTTTGCACTTTGTGGCTGTGTAATCCTGGGTACGTCACTAATCTCTTAGTGCTTTAGGCAAGTCTTGAAGATTATAATTGCAAAATTGCAGAGAATATGCTGACCTGCATTAAAAGAGGGAGTTTTCTTTCCCAGGATTTCCACATACAAATGAAATCACCATTTTGGTCCTTAACCCTATGGGTCAAACACAATGCTGAATGCTAGAGAGATAAAGCACTCATACTCTAATTGTTTCATGTATACTAGTTTTGTCTTTCTAGGTAGATTATAAATTCTATGCTGAAAGCTAAGACTCTTCCTTTCATTCTTTTTTAATATTAATTTTATTTATTTTTAATGTAATACAATCACTACCATAAAACTTAGATTTCCCCCCTACCTGCCCCCCAACACCCCCCTCCCTCCCTGAGACAGCATACAATTCTATATAGGATCTACGCATACGTTCCTATTGAATACATTTTCACTATAGTCATGCTGGGTAGAAGAACTAAAATAAATGGGACAAGTCATATAACAAACTAAAACATTAAACACATACAAAAAATGATCTGCTACATTCTGTGATTGAATTCCATAGTTCTTTCTTTGGATGTGGAAGGCATTTTGCCTTAGAAGATCATTGGGAATTTTTTTTTTTTTAAGTCCTTGCATTGCTATGGAGATCCAAGTCTACCAGAAAAAACTCTCACACACTGGTCGTTACTGTGCACAAAATTCTCCTGGTACTGCTCCTTTCACTCAGTATCAGATCATATGAATCCTTCCAAGTCTCTCTGAAGTCTTCTTGTTCATCATTTCTTATAGCACTATAGTAGTCCATTATATTCATATAACATAATTTATTCAGCCATTCCCCAATTGATGGGCATCCCCTTGATTTCCAGTTCTTGGCCAGTGCAAAGAGTGCTGCCATAAATATTTTTGTTCATGTGGGACCCTTTCCCATTTTTATGATCTCTTGGAGATACAGTCCTAGAAGTGATATTGCTGGGTCAAGGGTATGCACATTTTTGTAGCCCTTTAGGCATAGTTCCAAATTGCTCTCCAGAATGGTTGGATGAGCTCACAGCTCCACCAACAGTGTATTAGTGTTCCAACTCTCCCACATCCTCTCTAACATTTATCATTTTCCTGTTCTGTCATGTTTGCCAATCTGATAGGTGTGATGTGGTACCTCGGAGTTGTTTTGATTTCCATCTCTCTAATCAATAGTGATTCAGAGCATTTTCATATGATTATAGTTATCTTTAATTTCTTCCTCTGAAAATTGCCTGTTCATATCCTTTGACCATTTTTCAATTGGGGAATGACTTGTATTGTTGTACATTTGACCTAGTTCTCTATATATTCTAGAAATGAGGCCTTTATCCCTGAGATTAGCTGTAAAAATTCTTTCCCAATTTACTACATCCCTCCGAATTTTGGTTGCATTGGGTTTGATTGTGCAAAAACTTTTCAGTTTAATGTAATCAAAATTATCCATCTTGCACTTCATAATGCTTTTTATCTTTTCTTTAGTCAAAAATTCTTCCCTTCTCCATAAATCTGATAAATACAGTATTCCTTGCTCCTCCAGTTTGTCCATGGTATCAATCTTTATACCTAGATCATATACCCATTTGGACTTTATTCTTATGTACGGTGTCAGGCATGGGTCTGTGCCTGTTCTGCCACAGTGTTATCCAGTTTTCCCAGCAATTTTTGTCAAACAATGAGTTCTTATCCCAGAAGCTGGGGTCCTTGGGTTTATCAAACAGAAGATTGCTATATTCATTGCCTACTGTGTCTTGAGTACCTAGCCTATTCCACTTGTCTATGCTTCTGTTTCTTAGCCAGTACCAAATGGTTTTGATAATTGCTGCTTTATAATACAATTTGAGATCTGGTAGCCCTAGGCTACCTACCCTAGCATTTCTTTTCATTAATCTATTTGATATTCTGGAACTTTGGTTCTTCCAGATGAATTTTGATATTATTTTATCTAGTTCTAGAAAATAATTATCTGATAGTTTAATTGGTATGGCACTAATTAAGTAAATTAATTTAGGTAGAATTGTCATTTTTATTATATTGGCTCGGCCTACCCATGAGCAACACTTACTTAGATCTGACTTTATTTGTGCAAAAAGTGTCTTGTAATTGTGTTCATATAGTCCCTGGGTTTATTTTGGCAGGTGAACTCCCAAATATTTTATAGTGTCTACCCTACCTTTAAATGGAATTTCACTTTCTATCTCTTGCTGTTAGACTTCTGCATTACAGGAACGCAGATTTGTGCAGGTTTATTTTGTAACCTGCAACTTTGCCAAAGTTTATTATTTCAAGTAGTTTTTTACTTGAATCTCTGGGATTCTCTAAGTATATCATCATGTCCTCTGCAAAGAGTGATAACTTAGTTTCTTCTTTGCCTATTCTTATTCCTTCAATTTCTTTATCTTGTCTAATTGCTACAGCTAATATTTCTAGTACCATACTGAATAATAGTGGAGATAATGGACATCCTTGTTTCACCCCTGATCTTATTGGAAATACATCTAGCTTATTTCCATTGCATATAATGCTTGCTGAGGGTTTTAAGTAGATACTGGTTATTACTTTATGGAAAGTTCCCTTTATTCCTATGTTCTCCAGTGTTTTTAATAGGAATGGGTGTTGTATTTTGTCAAAAGCTTTTTCTGCATCTATTGAGATAATCAGGTGGTTTCTGTTAGTTTTGTTGTTTATAGGATTGATAATGCTAACAGTTTTCCTAATATTGAACCAGCCCTGCATTCCTGGTATGAATCCTACCTGATCATAATGTATTATTCTCATGATAAGATGCTGTATTCATTTTGCTAAAATCTTACTTAAAATTTTTGCATCTATATTCATTAGAGAAGTTGGTCTATAATTTTCTTTTTTTTTTAATTTATTTATTTAACTTCTAACATTCATTTTCACAAAATTTTGGCCTCCAAATTTTCTCCCCATTTGTCCCCTCCACCCACCCCAAAACACCGAGCATTCTAATTGCCCCTCTCACCAATCTTCCCTCTCTTCTATCATCCCTCCCTTCCCTTGTCCCCATCTTCTCTTTTGTCCTGTGGGGCCAGATAACTTTCTATACCCCATTACCTGTATTTCTTATTTCCTAGTAGCAAGAACAGAACTCGACAGTTGTTCCTAAAACTTTCAGTTCCAACTTCTCTTCATCCCTCCCTCCCCACCCATTCTCTTTGGGAAGGCAAGCAATTCAATATAGACCATATCTGTGTAGTTTTGCAAATGACTTCCATAATAGCCGTGTTGTGTAAGACTAACTATATTTCCCCCCATCCTATCCTGCCCCCCATTGCTTCTATTCTCTCTTTTGATGCTGTCCCTCCCCAAGAGTGTTGACTTCCAATTGCTCCCTCCTCCCATTGACCTCCCTTCCATCCTCCCCCCCATCCTGCTTATCCCCTTCTCCCCACTTTCCTGTATTGTAAGATAGGTTTTCATACCAAAATGAGTGTGCATTTTATTCCTTCCTTTAGTGGAATGTGATGAGAGTAAACTTCATGTTTTTCTCTCACCTTCCCTCTTTATCTCTCCACTAAAAAGTGTTTTGCTTGCCTCTTTTATGAGAGATAATTTGCCCCATTCCATTTCTCCCTTTCTCCTCCTAATATATTTCTCTCACTCCTTAATTTCATTTTTCAAAGATATGATCCCATCCTATTCAATTCACTCTGTGCTGTGCGTGCATGCGTGCATGTGTGTGTGTGTGTGTGTGTGTGTGTGTGTGTGTGTGTGTGTGTGTAATCCCACCCACTACCCAGATACTGAAAAGTTTCAAGAGTTACAAATATTGTCTTTCCATGTAGGAATGTAAACAGTTCAACTTTAGTAAATCCCTTATGATTTCTCTTTGCTGTTTACCTTTTCATGCTTCTCTTGATTCTTGTGTTTGAAAGTTAAATTTTCTTTTCAGCTCTGGTCTTTTCATCAAGAATGCTTGAAAGTCCTCTATTTCATTGAAAGACCATATTCTCCCCTGAAGTATTATACTCAGTTTTGCTGGGTAGGTGATTCTTGGTTTTAGTTCTAGTTCCTTTGACTTCTGGAATATCCTATACCACACCCTTCGATCCCTTAATGTAGAAGCTGCTAGATCTTGTGTTATCCTGATTGTATTTCCACAGTACTTGAGCTGTTTCTTTCTAGCTGCTTGCAATATTTTCTCCTTGACCAGGGAACTCTGGAATTTGGCCACAATATTCCTAGGAGTTTCTCTTTTTGGATCTCTTTCAGGTGGTGATCGGTGGATTTCTTGAATACTTATTTTGCCCTCTGGTTCTAGAATCTCAGGGCAGTTTTCCTTGATAATTTCATGAAAGATGTCTAGGCTCTTTTTTTGATCATGGCTTTCACGTAGGCCTGTAATTTTTAAATTGTCTTTCCTGGATCTATTTTCCAGGTCAGTTGTTTTTCCAATGAGATATTTCACATTATCTTCCATTTTTTCATTCTTTTGGTTTTATTTTGTGATTTCTTGGTTTCTCATAAAGTCATTAGCCTCCATCTGTTCCATTCTAATTTTTAAAGAACTATTTTCTTCAGTGAGCTTTTGAATCTCCTTTTCCATTTGGCTAATTCTGCTTTTTAAAGCATTCTTCTCCTCATTGACTTTTTGAACCTCTTTTGCCAGTTGAGTTAACCTATTTTTCAAGGTGTTATTTTCTTCAGCATTTTTTTGGGTCTCCTTTAGCAAAGTGTTGACCTGCTTTTCTTGCATGTCTCTCATTTCTCTTCCCAGTTTTTCCTCCACCTCTCTAACTTGATTTTCAAAATCCTTTTTGAGCTCTTCCATGGCCTGAGCCCATGGAATATTTCTTTCGGATGTTTGAGATACAGAAGCCTTGATTTCTATGTCTTTCCCTGATGGTAAGCATTGTTCTTCCTCATCTGAAAGGAAGGGAGGAGCTATCTGTTCACCAGGAAAGTAACCTTCTGTGGTCTTATTTTTTTTCCCCCTTTTCTGGGCATTTTCCCAGCCAGTTACTTGACTTCTGACCTTCCTCTCCACACTCACCTTGCCTCCTGATCCCCCCAGCCAGTGCTTGGGGCCTGAGATTCAAATGCTGCTTCCCAGCCTCAGGGCTCTCCGTGGGGGTGGGGCTGCTATTCAGTGTGAGAGCAAGTTCAGGTCTCAGTTCCCTCAGGGGGTTTGTGCAGAGACCTTCAACAATGGATCCAGGCTCCTGCCTGCCTTGGGAGCCCTTGTCTGCTGCTGCCTCTGGTGCTGCCTCCCAAGGGGGCCTGGGCCATGGGGATACCCCACTCCCCTCTCACTGACCTCCGGCACCTGTGGATGGAGGGACCTGCGCGGCTGCTGGAGTTTCTGTCCCTGAAGCCTGCTCGGATCTGCTGCTCTCGGTGCCGCGTGGCCAAGGCAGGGCTGGGCTCTGCTCTGGGTCCAGGGCACAACAGACCTTTCGTGTCAGTTTTTCAGGTCCCTCTGGAACAGAAATCTCCTCCGTTCTGTTGTTCTGTGGCTTCTACTGCTTCAGAATTTGTTGGGAGTTCTTCTTTACAGGTATTTTATGAGCTGTGGGTTCAGAGCTAGCATATGTATATCTTTCTACTTCGCCATCTTGGCTCCTCCCCTATAATTTTCTTTTTCTGTTTTGTCTCTTCCTGGTTTAAGTATCAAAACCATATTTGTATCATAGAAAGAATTTGGGAGCACTCCTTCCTCAATTTTCAAAAATAGCCTATATAGTATTGGAATTAACTGTTCTTTAAATGTTTGATAGAATTCCCTTGTAAATCCATCTGGCCCTGGAGATTTTTTCCTAGGGAGTTCATTGATGGCTTGTTCAATTTCTTTTTCTGAGATAAGTATTCAACTTCCTCTTCTGTCAACCTGGGCAATTTGTATTTTTTAAAATACTCATCCATCTCGTTTAGATTGTCGAATTTATTGTCATAAAGTTGGGCAAAGTAATTTCTAATTATTGTTTTAATTTCCTCCTCATTGGAGGTGAATACACCCCTTTCATTTTTGATATTAGTAATTTGATTTTCTTCTTTCTTTTTTTTAAATCAAATTGACCAAAAGTTTATCAATTTTATTAGTTTTTTCATAAAACCAACTATTGTTTTTATTTATTAGTTCAATAGTTTTCTTAATTTCAATTTTATTAGTCTCTCCTTTGGTTTTGAGTATTTCTAATTTAGTATTTATTTGGGGATTTTCAATTTGTTCTTTTTCTAGCTTTTTCAGCTGCATGCCCAAGTCATTGATCTCCTCTTTCTCTATTTTATTTATGTAGGCCTTCAAAGATATAAAACTTCCCTTAAGAACTGCTTTTGCAGTATTCCATAAGATTTGGTAGGTTGTCTCATTATTGTCATTCTCTTGAATGAAGTTGTTGATTGTTTCTGTGACTTCTTCTTTAACCCAGTCCTTCTTTAGGATTAGAGTATTTAGTTTCCAATTGATTTTTGGTTTGTCTTACTATGGTCTTTAATTACATATAATTTTTATTACATTATGATCTGAGAAGGATGCATTTCTGCACTGGATTGTGAGGTTTTTATGTCCTAGTACATGGTCAGTTTTTGTATATGTGCAATGTACTGCTGAGAAAAAGGTATATTTCTTTCTATTCCTATTCAATTTCTCCAGAGATCTATCATTTCTACCTTATCCAGAGTTTTATTTACCTCCTTAACTTCTTTCTGGTTTGTTTTGAGGTTAGCTTTATCAAGTTCAGAGAGGGGGAGGTTGAGGTCCCCCACTAGTATAGCTTTGCTGTCTGTTTCTTCCTTAAACACCCCCAACCTCTCCTCTAGGAATTTGGATGCTATACCACTTGGAGCATACATGTTTAGTAATGATATTGCTTCATTGTCTATGGTGTCTTTTAGCAGGATATAGTTTCCTTCCTTATCTCTGTTGATTAGATCTCTTTCTGCTTTTGCTTTGTCTGAGATTAGGATTGCTACCCCACTGCTATCACCATTCCCACCCCTGGCCACAGGGCACTGGTAGGAACAGGACTGGAGTAGGACTTGGGGAGGAATCCCCAGCAACAGTTGCGGTTCCCATATGCTCAACCCAGTAATGCCAAAGACAGCTTCAAAGGTCAGTGAGAAAGCTTTCTCACCTGGGTGAGAAGAGAATGTGGTCTGGCCCTGCTGGCAGCGTCCGTTTTTGGAGCCCTCAGCCAAAAGACCCTGGGGGAATTGAGCCACTGATCTGGATCTCAGCCCTGAGTGGTGGCCCTTGGGTGAGGAAGAGTGCTGGCAGTGGAGCTGGTTGGAGGCTCTGGAGAGGGAACCCTACTGGCAGATCCTGGGCAGAACAGAGTGCTTATGGTTGCTCACAGACAAGAGTGCAGGCCAGGAGAGGAGTAAACTCATCTCCTTTGTTGCGCCACCTTGGAGGAACTGAGAATTTACAAGTCCCCAGAGTATACTCCCCTCTTGACAAAGGACTCAAAAGTCAAGTAACTGACTGGGAAAATGCCCAAAAAAGGGGGAAAAAATAAGACTATAGAAGGCTACTTTCTTGGTGAACAAGTATTTTCTTCCATCCTTTCGAATGAGGAATGGAGTGGTTGGAAGCACATATAATTTCCTGATTCTGCCCACTTTACTTGCATAAGTTCAGAAGATGATGCGTCAGCACCAGAGAGATTTAATCAGAATAATCTAATCAATGAAAATGACCCGATAATAAACAATAAAAAGGAAAGATAGGGAAAAAAGAATATATGCAAATCATTTTGCAAATGTTAAAGGCCTCTACAAATACTAGCTATTAAGCAATAGAGACCCTTGGAAGCACCTTTAACAGAAAGATGATATGCAGAGAAGAGAATGAATTTTGGAAAATATGATAGGATTTAGGGATGATGATTTTTGTTGAATGATTTGGGAACTATCATCTTGATATCCTCAAAGGATTACTTCTCTTTGCATGGTAATTTTAAGAAGAGTAATTGATTTCCTGGAAGTGCAGCCTCAGGATTTTGACATATCCCTGAGAGGTATTGAAATGAAACAGTGCTAAATAGAAAGGGAAGAATTAATGTGGGCTTACTATCACTTTAGCTTCGTTAGGCTTAGCTTCATTAGTACTCTGAATATTTCTACTTCAGAGACATTATTCAAAGGAAGAGATTTTTATCTGTTTTTTTGTTTTTAAACCTTTCCTCATAATTTGTAGAATGATAGTGCCTCAAAGTTGGAAGGGACCTCTGAGGTCATTGCGTCTTATCAATATCTCTAACAAATGGTCATGCAACTTCCTTTTGAACACTTTTAGGGATGGGGCACTTATCACCTTGTGAGGCAGCTCTTTTTACTTTTGGACATACAGCTCTAATTGTGAAGAAGTAATTCTTCATGTGGAACCAAAATCAGTTTCTCTGAAACTTTGCCCTATTGTTCTTCATTCTGACTTTTATGCCAACCAAGTCTAACACTTCTTTATGACAACCCTTTAAATTTTTTGATGACAGCTATCATATCCTCCTCCCTAAGTCATCTCTTGTACAGGTTAAAGATCTCCAATTCCTTGAACCAGTCCTCATATAGCATAGTTTCCCTTTTTCTATACCATTCTAAATTGTCTTCCTTTGGACATGTTCCAATTTTTGTCCTTTCTAAAATGTTATGAACACAATAGGATTCTCCATATATGGTCTATCTAGGACAAGGTAATGGGACTCTGTGGACATTGTGCTACTCTCTATTAATCATGATCTTCATCATCAGTAGATTTTTATTTGTATATATTAGCTTAATAGTACAGCCCAAAATTGCATAAGCTGTTTGGACTGTCTTGTTACACTGTTGGTTTCTATTGGATGTGTTTTCTTTTTAAATTTTAACATTTACGAAATGTAACAGTTAAAAGATGAGTTAACATTGTTCTTTCTTCTAGTTTCTGGATACACTCTAACATTTTTTTTTTAAACCCAAGTAAGGTGTTTAGAATAAAGTGCCCTATCCTCTCCTTTGTAAACATTGCCAACTAAGGTCATTATTATCCTTTTTCTTCCCCATTCCAAAACATTTTTCTATGAATGCAGATCTTTCCTTCCATACTTTGAATGAGAACTCTGTGTGGAACTTTAATGTATGGTAGGACACTCAGTGTAGCCTTATCCCATTCACACTTTCCCCCCTCTCCTTTATGATAGCTCTTTAAATTTTTAGGAGCAATATATTATTTTCATAAGCCTATATCATTCTGTGTCTCCCAAAACTTTTTCCTCATGGGCCTAGTGTTGTCCACCTCTACTTCCTTTAAGTTCAGATCTTGCCTTTTATTTATTATTTGTGTGGCTTTCGGCTACACTTTAAATCTCTTTATGCCTGCGTTTCCTTATCTGAAAATTGAAGAGGAATGGACTATATGACCTTATGGTCCTTACAGCTTGAATTCTGCAAGCCTGTGACTCCTCTCCTCCTCTCAGGCATCCCTGATAGCCTTTAACACATTGAGAAATTTAGAAGGATACTATGAAATGCACATGGTTAGGAAATATTGAATTAATAAATATCAGTAGAAAATATTTTGTATAACCACATAATGAAATATTTATTATTAAGAATGTCAATTAATTGAGCTTTAATAGGACAGCAATGGGTGTGAGAATGTAGGTTTCTGGAGATTAAGGGAGTATTTTGTTTTTGTATTTGTAGCCCCCATTAACTAATGCTGTGCCTAGAATAAAAATTGGGGCTTAATAAGTACGCTTAATCAAGTGCTTATTTATTGATGGAGGCAGATGAAGAATTGATCATATTTGTAAAAAGGAAACATCTGGCCATCTTAGGAAATGAATGAAAAGTTCTCTTTTTTGTACCCTATTAAAGCTATGGCATAGAGATTTGACCAATATGAATTCACCATCCAGATTTTCGTAGTTCTTTTTTTCTTTTCATTAAAAATTTTCTGTTCTGAATTTAAAACATTAATATTTTCATATATAAATAACGGAAAAAAGAGGATTGCTTAGAAAACAGTGAGTCTCTCTTTTGTATAGCTTTTTAAAAATATATGTTTAATTTAACACTCCAGCACCTTGCTCATTCATGTCTCCTTTCTGCTGTCTTTCTTTTTAGATGTTTTGTTAACATTTTTCTTCTTTTTTTGGCATTACTATCATTATCCCCTTATCTACTCCTCTCCCTCATATCCCTGTCCTCTCCCCCCAAAAATGAAAGTTGTTTCTTGTTAACAAATATGTATAGTTGAGGAAAACAGATCCACATATTGGACATGTCTGAAGTGTGTGTGTTCTTCTACACCTCTAGCCCATTTCCTCTCTGTCGAGTTGTGTTGATCTTATGGAGTTCTTATTATTTATTGTATCGGTCTTAAGTCTTTCAGTTGTTTTTATTTGTAGTATTGTAATCATTGTATAGATTGTTGCCTTGGTTCTGTCCAATTCACTAGTCATCAGTTTCATACCAGTCTTCTCAGAATTTGCTCTTTTGTTATTTATTACCTGCCACTGACTCTTTAGTTTGTCTTTTTTTGGGGTGCAGAAGTAAGGGTAGGATGGAGTGTGGAAGGGCCCAGTAGTCTCTCATCCAGGGTGGAAGTACAGTGGCCATTCATGAGCCAATTCCAGTACTGATTAGTATGGAAGTTTTAACCTGCTCCATTTTTTTTATGCCCCAGGCCCAGTTCTCCCCTCCTCCTACTCCCTGGGTCTCACCATATTGATGTTGGACTTAATGTAGTTACCCAGTCAACTGTAGCCCTACAGCATCTCAGAGCTCCTGAACTCTTGGAGTCTCTTCAGTAGCAAGGAAAACAGGCATGCACCACTCTCCCAGACATCACTTATTCTTTTGTCAAGTCAGTTTCTTTTGGCCTTTTGTACATTGAGACGTATTCACCAAACTTTTATTAAGTGCCTGTATTATGCCATTCATCATGCCAGGTGAATAGAAGGATACGGTTTAGATATGACACAAATTTTGCCCCTATAAAACTTATGGCCTATTAGTGGAATGAGATGCAAACAGAAATAACTATAACATGCAATATTACATGATTAGTACATTAGAGTGTTACAGAGGAAATATTATGGTGAGAGCTAAGGAGAAAAGGAAAGATCTATATCCTGGAAGACTTTCTGGAAGGAGTAGAGAAATTTGACTCATGAGCTTTAATCAGAGGTGATCTGAGGTTCCTTCCACCTTTGCTGGATGAAATGTTCTCCCTCTACCTTGGACTAAAGTCCAGGTGAGCCCTGACTCCTTAACTGGTAATTCCCTCTAGTTGACAAAGAAGCTGTGGTGCTTGTAATGCTCATTTTCTCCTGTCCAGCACTGAGGAAAGAAAAGTCCTTATGGTAATTGTTCTCCAACAGAGTTGAGACCATAAGTAAATAGTAGTGCTAATATCATTCTTTCAGCTATTTCTGTACAAATCTGGGGCACTTTCCCTCATACAAAACCAGAAGTGGGGGTTTCTGTCAAACAACAAACATTTATTTAGTGTTTTTTTACGTCTGACTCTGTGCAGGGTACTGGGTAATACAGTGACAAAAATGGAACAGCCCTTGGCTTCAAGGAGTTTCTATTCTGTTGATGACAACATGTATAATCTAAGTACACACAAGGTGACCTTGATGTCATTTCTGTCCTCACTGAAAGCATCTAACATTGGCAAAAACATCAGGTTAAATAATAGCATGGGAGCAAGAGTTTGGGTACCAAAATCATTGGAGGAAGAAAAGAAGGAAGGCTTGAGTGGTGGAGGCACACTCCAGACTTGGAGCTTGCTGGGAATTTTTTTTTAATGCTAAAGTAAATTCTTTTTTTTTTTTTCTAAAGTAAATTCTATCAATGTCTGTTATTGCTGGATATGTTACATGCCAGATCACCTTTTACTAACCATTGGTACATTTTATTACTTATTAACAAGAAATGATGAATGTTGGGAAGAAAACATGACAGATTTAGTAATGTCATAGACAACATTTTCAGTGGATTATTTGATGTAAAAATTTGAGTGCTAGGGTACTTAGTGACAAACTCAGTTAAGAGAAAACAGTGGGGGGGCGGAGCCAAGATGGCGGAGTAGAAAGACGCACATACACATAGCTCCGAACCCACAACCCACAGATAGGCTACAGGGGAGCAACTCATGGTGAATTCTGCACCCAGAGGCCACGGAATATTGGAGCGAGGGAGATTTCTGTTCCGGAGAGACCTGCAAACCTCTCGCAGGGGGTCCTTCGCGATGCGGACTGGGCGCCGGGACTGGGAGCAGAGGGCAGCCCTGCAGCGGCCGTGGCACCGAGAGGAAAAGATCCGAGCGGGCTTCGGGGACGGGATCTCCAGTGGCCACGCGGGTCCCTCCACCCACAGAGGGACCTGCAAACCTCTCACAAAAGGTCCGTCGCGCTGCAGACACGGAGCCCAGCCCAGACCTGCTGCGGCCACAGCACCAAGAGAAACAGACCCGAGCAGGCTTCAGGGACGGGATCTCCAGCAGCGGCACAAGCCCCTCCACCCACAGGTGACGGGGGTCAGTGAGAGAGTCTCTTTGGCGGGTCGAGAGGGGAGTGGGGTGCCCCCATGATTCGGGCCCCCCCGGGGAGGTAGAAGCTGAGAGGTGGCTGCAGACAGGGGCTCCCCAAGCGGGCGGGGAGCCTGGATCCATTGTGGAAGGTCTGTGCATAAACCCCCTGAGGGAACTGAGCCTGAGAGGCAGCCCTGCCCCAACCTCAGCACCTGAACTTAATTCTCACACTGAATAGCAGCCCTGCCCCCGCCAAAAGCCCTAAGGCGGGAAGCAGCATTTGAATCTCAGTCCCCAAACGCTGGCTGGGAGGATCAGGAGGCGAGGTGGGTGTGAGGAGAATATTCAGAGGTCAAGTCACTGGCTGGGGAAAATGCCCAGAAAAGGGAAAAGAAATAAGACTATTGAAGGCTACTTTCTTAGAGAACAGACATTTCCTCCCTTCCTTTCTGATGAGGAAGAACAATGCTTACCATCAGGCAAAGACACAGAAATCAAGGCTTCTGTGTCCCAGCCCACCCCATGGGCTCAGGCCATGGAAGAGCTCAAAAAGAATTTTGAAAATCAAGTTAGAGAGGTGGAGGAAAAACTGGGAAGAGAAATGAGAGATATGAAAGAAAAGCATGAAAAGCAGATCAGCTCCCTGCTAAAGGAGACCCAAAAAAATGTTGAAGAAATTAACACCTTGAAAACTAGCCTAACTCAATTGGCAAAAGAGGTTCAAAAAGCCAATGAGGAGAAGAATGCTTTCAAAAGCAGAATTAGCCAAATGGAAAAGGAGATTCAAAAGCTCACTGAAGAAAATAGTTCTTTCAAAACTAGAATGGCACAGATGGACGCTAAGGACTTTGTGAGAAAGCAAAATATCACAGAACATAGTGAGAAGATTGGAAAAATGGAAGATAATGTGAAATATCTCATTGGAAAAACAACTGACCTGGAAAATAGATTCAGGAGAGACAATGTAAAAATTTTGGGGCTACCTGAAAACCATGATCAAAAGAAGAGCCTAGACATCATCTTCCATGAAATTATCAAGGAAAACTGCCCTGAGATTCTAGAACCAGAGGGCAAAATAAATATTCAAGGAATCCGCAGAACACCGCAGGAAAGATCCAAAAAGAGAAACTCCTAGGAACATTGTGGCCAAATTCCAGAATTCCCAGGTGAAGGAGAAAATATTGCAAGCAGCTAGAAAGAAACAATTCAAGTATTGTGGAAATACAATCAGGATAACACAAGATCTAGCAGCCTCTACATTAAGGGATCGAAGGGCATAGAATAGGATATTCCAGAAGTCAAAGGAACTAGGACTAAAACCAAGAATCACCTACCCTGCAAGACTGAGTATAATACTTCAGGAGAAAAAATGGTCTTTCAACGAAATAGAGGATTTTCAAATTTTCTTGATGAAAAGACCAGAGCTGAAAAGAAAATTTGACTTTCAAACACAAGAATGAAGAGAAGCATGAAAAGGTGAATAGCAAAGAGAAGTCATAAGGGACTTACTAAAGTTGAACTGTTTACATTCCTACATGGAAAGACAATATTTGTAACTCTTGAAACATTTCAGTATCTGGGTACTGGGTGGGAGTACACACACACACATGCACACACGCACACATACATAGAGACAGAGTGCACAGAGTGAATTGAAGAGGATGGGATCATAAGAGGCAAGCAAAAGACTCATTAGTGGTGGGATAAAGAGGGGAGGCAAGAGAAAAACATGAGGTCTACTCTCATCACATTCCATTAAAGGAAAGAATAAAATGCACACTCATTTTGGAAGGAAAACCTATCTCACAATACAGGAGAGTGGGGGACAAGGGCACAAGCAGGGTGGGGGGGATGATAGAGGGGAGGGCATGGGGAGGAGAATGCAATCCGAGGTCGACACTCATGGGGAGGGAAAGGATCATAAGAGAATAGAAGTAATGGGGGACAGGACAGGATGGAGGGAATTATAGTTAGTCCTGTACAACACAACTATTATGGAAATCATTTGCAAAACTACACAGATTTGGCCTATATTGAATTGCTTGCTTTCCAAAGGGAAGGGGTGGAGAGGGAGGGAGCTAAAGAAGTTGGAACTCAAAGTGTTAGGATCAACTGTAATGTTCTTACCACTAGGAAATAAGAAATACAGGTTAAGGGGTAAAGAAAGCTATCTGGCCCTACAGGACAAAAGAGAAGACGGAGACAAGGGCAGAGAGGGATGATAGAAGAGAGAGCAGATTGATCACAGGGGCAATTAGAATGCTTGGGTCTGGGGGGAGGAGGGGATAAAAGGGGAGAAAATTTGTAACCCAAAATGTTGTGAAAATAAATGTTAAAAGTTAAAAAAAAAAAAGAAAGAAAGAAGAGAAAACTGTGAAATGTTACTTGTCACTCTCATCATTTTGAACATTCTTTAAGACAGAATCCATTTTTAAGAGGATCCAAAAACAGAGAGCTACATATTTTTAATTTTTAGACCAGTAAACTAAAACAGTGATCCAAATTGTGCTTATCCCTCTTCTTCTCAATTTCCCCCCATAAAGAAATCTGTCATTTCTTCTCTGATGATAACGTACAAGTTTCATCCTTATTACTACAGTATTGCTAGCATGAAACATTTATGACCAGCCATGTTGTATCCACTCTCTTGGTTTTGATTTTCTTAACAAAGTGTTTTTTTGCCACATGAACTTTGATTATGACTGTAAATTTTGTTATTTAATCAATAAGCCAAATACTGTGCCTAGGGAGACATAGAACTTTTTATAAATTTATAGAACTAAAGCTCTCAGAATAAGTAATTTTAAAACTATTTAAAAATTTAGTGTATTTTTCCTTTATTTTTCTGTCATTATAACCCAAATTAGGCCGTAGTTGACTGAGGAAAAAAATGACAGCACACAAAATTTAGAAATTTATTTTGAAGATCTTGGAGAGACAGTGGGAATTTTGGCTGAAAACTCTATGCTTAGTCTATTCTTGGTCAAAAACGTGAAGTATGTATGTAGATATGTAAATGTGTAATTATAAAAAACATGTATAATGGCCAGAGGCATTTTGGAGCTAGTATTAGATTCTTTGTAAGTATTATAAATATTGTGCAAATTAAATTGCTCCATTAAATAATAACCCCATAGCATAATATTTATAAATAGAAAAGTTTTGACATCAAGTTCATTTGCATATTTTCCAAATTGCCTTTATTTTCTTTGTCTTTACCATTTGTTTGACCATTTGCTCTTTTCCCCTTTCAATTAGCCTCCTGTCGTCTGTGTTCTGAAAACATTGAAATTACCTTGAGTTTATGGTTATTTCTGGATTGATAGGAATGAAAAGGTGAAGTGCTATTCTTATTCCTGGGTCCATAGTGGACAGGGGGTTCAGCTTTGGGGAAAGCTGAAGGGTGTCTTCAGGTCTGGAGGAACTAGGGCAACCAGCATTTACCTTTGAGCTTGTTTGTTGGATTTTCCTGTGAACCACCAGAGAAATCTTGTTGTTGTGTCCATGCCATCAGAGAAATGATGACATGACTTAACATTTGACTTTGTTTTGAGTGAGGGAGGGCTGTGCAGGTCACCACCCTCACTTCTCCTCCAGAGCCATCTGAATCCAGTAACCAGATATTCACCAGGATGACTGGAGATGACTCAGGATGCACTGGAAGATCTTGGGCCCCTTTAGGCCAAGGTCTATTCAGGTATTCACTTAGGGTGAGGTAACAACCCATTCATTAAATAGGCCTGTTTAAGAAGCAGCCAGGGGGTGGCCCCTTTAGTGAGGCAAAGAAAAATGAACGTATTAGACTGGGAGGGAAACAGCAACAGTTACTATTGATAATCACTTTGAAGCCAGGAAGTCCAGAAGACAGCCCTTAGGCAGATGCCTAGTTTGGGAAAGGAAGGGAAAGGGAGGGGAGGGAAGGAGAAAGGAAAGGAAAAATAAAGAAATCTAGCCAGTAAAACCCAAATTAACTGGGCATCTTCTGGCCATCCAAATTTATCTTCCTTTGGAGAGAAGAAAGAAGGAGAACGGGAGACAGACAGGAGAGAGAGGAGCTGAGTTGTCTACACACTGATTGTTGTGTGAGAAATCTTAAAAGGTTCTGACAAATGAGTCTAGGGTGGCTTCCAAATGTCTTCCAGCAGCCACATGTCTCTTAACTCAGGAGCTGCATCCGCTTTGATTAGAGGAAACCTTTGAACCCCTTTTATTGTGTTGACATACATGCTACTGAGTCTAGCATTCTATAATATTATAACAAAAAATTATGAATAGTGCATGGATATAGGTTGCATATAAAGGAGTCCAGAGGAGCAGCTGTTGTGTAATGACTAGACTATTAAATACTTTCTTTGTCTTGTGTTTCCTGGTTATTCTTGGATCCTCTATCACAGCAGGGTTAGTCGACTTAGTCATTCCCATATTCTTACCTTTTGATGCTCTGTTCCTTCTGTGTGAAATGCCTTCTTTATACTTAACTTTTAGTTCCTCTTCTTTACCTTCTTCAAACCCAGGTCAAGTCTCACTTTCAGGAATATTTCACTTGATTGCACTTGATTATTCATTTTATTGGCATCTTTGTAGAAATGGGGTATCGTAGAGTTATTTTACGCTTAATGATAAATGATACTTCCCTGAAAATAATGTTTCTATTTGTTTCTCCCATGTTTTCTGATTCCCCAACCAAAAGTTCCTATTATAATTTATTTGAGAGTTGATAAATTTCTTCTGTTTGGTGAGATAGCATGGTATTGTGAAAACAGTCCTGAACTTGGAGTTAAAAAACTTAGTTTTTTGAGGGCACCATAGTGGGCCTGGAATTAGGAAGACCTGAGTTCAAATCTGGTCTCACATATTTACTATCTGTGTGATCCTGAGCAAGACACTTTCCTTCTGTTTACTTCAGTTTCCTCAGCTATAAAATGTGGATAACAACAGCACCTACCTCCCAGGGTTGTTGTGAGGATACAATGAGATCATATTTGTAGAGTGATTTGCAAACCTCAGAGCAGCATAGTTTTGGGTTTTGTCTCCACATCTTCCTAGATGCGTCTCCTCAGACAGTGATTTAAATTCTTTGTACTTCATTTTTCTTTTCTTTTTTTTAATTTTTAATTTTTCATTTTTTAACACAGTTTGTAATAGGTAAAACAATTCAAACTTTTGGTCAGGTGATATTTCTTTTTAAAGCATTTACAATATGGACCACAAAATAATTTTTTAAAAAAATATTAACTAACTGAGACACAAATAATATTTATGTTGCTAACTTCACAAGCTCTTGACCTAATTGTCTCCACAGTGTTGCTAAGAATTAAAAGACCCTAACATTGTTGTTGGTCTGAAGTCCTATGCCTAATACCTTAATTTTAGACTTAACCTCGGATGTTCCCCTACCAATAATCTATAACTGAATAGATCTGGTATTAAGCTTGCAAACCTTTTGGCTATAGGAAATTGCCACCAAGAGTAGGAACATTGCAGGGAATACAATATCTCCCCAACTTCATGTCAGTTCCTGGCAGGATTAGATTATCCACTTGCATTCAGTCAGGCTTAAGGTCTGCCAGGTGTCAGTGGGGAAATTGAGTCAGGGAAATCCTACCTCAGCCCAGGCTGAACAGCCTCTCTCCCACCCTTCCCATGAGATCACCTTTTGCAGTTCATACCAGCATCTCACCAGCTTACTGACATCATGGGTTGGAGGCTCAGATCGCCTTTCTTGCTACCCATACCTGGAGTTAGACTCAGGAGAACAGTCACTTAATATCGTCCCATAATATCTAAAAAATGGCAAGTTCCAATAGCCAGGTTTCAAATATGATTATAATTTTCACTTTAGCTAAGGAACATCTTTTGAGGCAAGTCTTAAGTGGCTTACATGCCTTTCTATACATGTTCTAGTTTCTGATTAAATAGCAATCATAAAATCAAATTTACCATTAAAACCTTAACTTTTCTATTAATGCCAAACTTAACCTGAGGCTACCTTCCTCTAGGAAATTTAGACCGAAATTCTTTTCCCCAAACTAAAAATGTCATTGATTTATTCTCAGTAATTAATTCAGTCAGTTGTTTTGATACTAATTGCTTTTACCTCACTTTGTAACTTGTCCAATTTTTCTCCCCATCACTCCCCTCCCCCCACTTCCTAATATCTTGCATTTTGATTACTCCTTCCCTCAATGTACCCTCCCTTCTATCACACCACACCCTTCCCTTATCCCCATCTTCTCTCTTTTCTTGTAGGGCAAGGTAAATTTCTATACCCCTTTCCCTGTAGTTCTTATTTCCCAATTATATGCAATAAAAATTCTCAACATTCATTTCTAATACTTTGAATTCCAACTTCTCTCCCTTCTCCCCTCCCTCCCCAGCCCCACTGAGAAGGGAAGCAATTCAATACATACTAAATATGTGTTCTTTTGCAAAAGACTTCCATAATGTGTAGTACTAATTATATTGCCCTCTGTTCTATTCTGTTCCCCTTTATTTTTTTCCCGTACAATTGACCTTGTCCCTTCCCAAAAGTGTTTATTTCTAGTGACTTCCGTCTCCCATTTGCCCTCCCTTCTAACAATCCCCTCACGCCACTTGTCACCTCTTCTCCTTCTTTCCTGTGGTGTAATATAAATTTTCATATCAAATTTAGTGAGCATGTTATTCCCACCTTCAGCCACATGTGGAGAGAGTAGCTTTATTTCCCATCCCCTCCCCTTCTCCCTTATCTCCCCGGTTGAATAAGATTTTTCTTCTCTCTTTTATGAGTTATAACCTGCCCCATTCCATTTCTCCCTTTCTCTTCCTGAAATTTTCCTCCTTCACCCCTTAATTTTTATTTTATTTTATTTTATTTTTGTGTGGATATCATCTCTTCTGATTCAATACACCCTGTACTCTCTATCTATCTATGTGTGAGTGTGTGTGTGTATGTATAATCTCTCCATCTATCCAAATACTGAGAAAAGATTCAGGAGTTAAAAATATTTACTTTCCATGTAGTAATGTAAACAGTTCAGCTTTAGAGAGTCTTTTATAATTTTTCTTTCCTGTTTACCTTTACATGCTTCGCTTGATTCTTGTCTTGGGAAGTCAAATTTTCTATACAAATCTGTTCTTTTCCTTAGCAAGAATGATTGAAAGTCATATATATCATTGAATGACCATTTTTTCCCTTGAAGTGTTATGCTCAGATTTGCTGGGTAGGTGATTCTTGGTTTCAATCCCAGTTCCTTTGACTTCTGAAATATCTCATTGCAAGCCCTTCAATCCCTTAACGTTGAAGCTTCTGTTCCTGTGTTATCCTGATTGTATTTCCACAGTACTCAAATTGTTTCTTTCTAGCTGCTTGCAGTATTTTCTCCTTGATCTGGGAACTCTGAAATTTGGCCACAATATTCCTAGGAGTTTCTCTGTTCAGGTCTCTTTCAGGAGGTGATCAGTGGATTCTTTCAATATTTATTTTGCCCTCTGATTCTAGAACATCAGGGCAGTTTTCCTTGATAATTTCATGGAAAATAATGTCCAGGCTCTTTTTTTGATCATGGCTTTCAGGTAATCCTATAATTTTTAAATTATTTCTCCTGGATCTATTTTCCAGGTTAGTTGTTTTTCCAATGAGTTGTTTCACTTTATCTTCTATTTTTTCAAATTTTTGGTTTTGTTTACTAACTGCTTGGTTTATCTCATTGTCATTCATTTCCCTGAACTCAGTTCTCTCTTTCAGTGAATTATTTTGTTCAGTGATCTTTTAGACCTTCTCCTCCATTTGTCTAATTCTGCTTTTTAAAGCCCTCTTCTCTTTGTTGGCTTTTTGGACTTCTTTTTCCAATTGAGTTAGCCTCTTTTTAAAGCTGTTATTTTCTTCAGCATTTTTTTGGTTCTCCTTTAGTAAGCTGCTAACTTGTTTTTTAAGATCTTCTATTGCCTGAGCCCAGTTTAAGGTTTGGAGGCAGAGGCCTTGACTTTCTCTGACAGTATGCCTTGTTCTTCCTCATCTGAAAGGATGGGGGGAGACACCTGTTCCCCAAGAAAGTAACCTTCTATGGTCTTATTTTTTTTCCCTTTTTTGGGCATTTTCCCAAACGGTTACTTGACTTTTGAGTTTCCTCTCCACAACCACCTTGCCTCCAGTTCTGCCAAGCCAGCACTGGGGGCTGAGATTCAGATGAGCTGCTCCAAAGCCTCAGGGATTTTAGGCTGAGGCAGGGCTGCTATTCAGTGTGAGATTAAGATCAGCTGCTCAGGAGGGGGCAGGGCCACCACCCAGGGCTCAGTTCCCTCAGGGGGTTTACCATGAGACCTTCAATAATGCATTCGGGCTACTGCCTACTTTGGGATCCTCATCTGCAGCTTCCTCTACTGCTGCCTCCTGAGGAAGCCTGAGTTATGGGGATACCCTGCCCCCTTCTCAGCCAGCTGAAAAGACTCTCTCACTGACCTTTGGCGCCTGTGGGTTGAGGGACCTGTGTGGCTGCTGGAGATTCTGTCCCTGAAGCCTGCTTGGATCTGTTCCTCTTGGTGCTGCATGGCCAAGGCAAGGCTGGGCTCTGTTTTGCGTCCGGTGCTCGACAGACCTTTCCTGGTGCATGGCAGACCTTTCCTGTTGGTCTTTCATGTCTCTCTGGGACAGAAATCTCCTCCACTCCGTTGTTCTGTGGCTTCTGCTGCTCTAGAATTTGTTGAGAATTCTTCTTTACAGGTATTTTATGGGCTGTGGGTTAAGAGCTAAGCGTATGTGATTCTTTCTACTCCACCATCTTGGCTCCTCCTGTACTTCATTTTTCTTCTGTGAAATGGAATGAAGACTTGCACTGCTCACCTCAGTAGGCTATTTGAAGAGATTTATTGTTTGGTCTTCTATAGCATTAGTATAATACATGCTTAGTGAACATTTATTTTTGATATGCAACGTCTCCTACTATATGTTCTAAAACTGTCAAATTTTCATTGCCTGTGTTCTGATCTTGGCCTACCTGAGACCAGCCCCCATGTTGTTTAAATTTGTTATTGCAACAAAACAAGACTCATTCAGTACTTAACAGAAAGAGATTTCCTTAGCCCAAGTAAATGGCAGAAGGCTATTCAACAAGTACAGGCATCTTATGCTGCTTGAGTTGATTCAGCTAAGTAAATTTGTGTTACCCAAGTTGTACATTGTCATCTACCAGCCAAGCAAGATCAGAGAGAGCTCCTGGAGCTCCTCCTGCATTCTTTGTACTTAGGCAGCCAAGAAATGATATCAGCATCCTGGGCCTTTAGCCCTTTGAGCCTACAAAGTCTTGACACCTGTGATGGAAAAAAAAAACTAGCCTAATTTACATTGAGTCAGGAATTAGTTTATTACTCCTGCTAAATAATGTGGAATGTGTGGATAATGTACTTTCTGTGGAAACATTTCAAACTCAACATGTCCAAAACAACTCATTTTTCTCCTCAAAATCTTCTCCCTTCCAGAATTCCAAATTTTTGTCAATGGTACTTCAGACTTCTACATCAACCCTCTTGCTCTTTCCTTGCTAGTCATAGAAGAGAGAGTATTAACATAGTGAATAGACTACTGAACTTGGAGGCCAAGAGTTCTCACTCCAAATCCTACTTCTGGTGCTTATAAAGACCTCTTAACCTCTCACACTTTGGAGGGAGAGCTGTACCTAAAGTAGCAGTACCTCCTTTACAGGGTTCTGTAGAGTCTCAAATGAGATACTGATGGCAGTGCATATGAGCAGACTTAAAAGTCATAGCTCTCCTACTCTTTGTGCCTAACCTTCTTGAGAAGACTGTCCACAATATATGCCTCCATTTGTTTTCCTTTCACTTTCCTCATAAGTCTCTGCCATCTGGCTTCCAAACCTCATCATTCAACCAAAACTTCAGTCCCTTTGCTGGCTCTTCAACCATGTTGTACCTCCTAAGTCTGGGTGTCCCACAGGGCCATGGCCTGGTCCTTTTCTCCATCTATACTATTTCATTTGGTAATCCTGTCCTCGGCTTCCATGGATTTAATTATCTTTTTGATTGATGAGTTCCCAATATTCCATTTCCCATATCCGGCCTTAACCTCTCTGCTGACCTCTAGTCTCACATCTCCAGCTGTGTATTTGACACATTGAACTGCATGTCCCTTATACCACTGAAACTCAACATGTCCAAAACTGAACTCATTATCTTTTTCTCCAAATCCACCCCACTTCCAAACTTCCCTATTACTCTCAGTGATATCACTGCTGTTCCATTTATCCAGGCTTTTAACCCAGGTGCTGTCCTGGACTTCTCACTCTCTCCTCATCTCCAATCTGTTATCAACGCCTGTCAATTTTATCTTTGTAACATCTCTTACATATGCCTCCTCCTTCCCTCTGATATTGTTACCATTCTGGTGCACACCCCTCATGATTTCATACCTGCTGATGGATCTGCGTGCCACAAGTCTGCCCACTGCAGTTTATGAGCTGCCAAACTGATCTTTCTAAAGGACAGGTCTAGCCATGTCACCCCCAATAAATTCCAGTGGCTCCCTATCACCTCCTGGATCAAATAGAAATTCTCTGGCTTTTAAAGTACTTTGTAACTTGACCATCCCCATCCCATACCCCCCATCTTTCCAGTCTTCTTACACGTTACACTCTCTTATGTTCTCCTCAGTTCACTGACACTGCTTGCTGTTTCTCAAATAAGACACTTCATCTCCCAGCTTTGGGCATTTTCACTGGCTGATCCCCAGGTATGGAATGTGCTCCCTCCAACTCCTTAACTCTGCCTTTTTTTGGTTTCCCTGGGTTCTTTCAGGTGCTAGCTAAAATCCCACCTTCTACAAGAAGCTTTTCCCAATCTCTCTTGTGCTTCCTTCTGTTGATTATTTCCTATTTATCTTGTTTGTACATAGTTATTTTCATGTTATCTCACCTATTAGATCATTAGTTTCTTGAGAACAGGGACTGTCTTTTGCCTTTCTTTGTATCCTTAGTGTTTAGCACAGTGCCTGACATATAGTAGATACTTAATAAATGCTTATTGACCAACTTCTGTAGTGTAGGTAGGACCTGAAAGACTTGGCTGATTTCTCACCTCCACAACTTTGTCTCTTTCTTTCTGTGATTTTTAGATAAATGTTGAAGTTTTGAGCCACTAAGGGAAGAACAGCAGAAGATTTAGAATCAACCTGAAGAGTTAGTTATAGACCTTGACTATTTAAATTCCATTGTGGTGTTCTGCTTTGAATTAGAGCTAATAAGTGGTGAGAGTTCTTTCTCTCTGGAGTGAGTCATCAAATTGCAAAGAAATTTCCTCACCCATATTGAAGCTTCTGTGTTTGTATATCTGTTTGGTACTTCTGAATAATGCATAAACTAGAAAATCTGGGATACAACTGTGGACCGACTCTCTTTAGATAAAGGAACTTGTCTTAAGGTATGATAATAATAGAACACCAATATTAGTGCAGTTAAGAGTGAACCAGGTGAAGCTCGTCCAAAACTAGTTATTGATAATTATCTTAATTCTCTACGTTGGAGAAGTGGAAGAATTTATCCACTTTCAAGCATATTATGGATTTGTAATCTTTTTGGTACCACACCACTATATTTTGGGGGTTTGTTTTTAATATGTTACTTGGATATTTTTATATATTAGGAATGAAAATTTAGTCAATTTTTTATTTTTTGTACTGGGTTATACTCTGCATATACTAAAGTCTTTGTAGAAGAGCTAGGATTGAACATTTCTAATTGAAGCTTATTTTCCTCCAGAAAGGTAATTTTCACAGTAGATTCTTTTGTTTATTGCTTGCCACTTCCTTTTCTCTTTGGTGACACCCTTCCTTTCTTCCCCACCCAGTGTGGCAACAGTATCTTGTGGTAATCATTACATATTTTTAGATTTTTTTTTTCTTGTCTTGAACTGTTTAGTCCTGTTACAACCTGTTTGTCTATATCATTTGTAATATTATGTTTGGGGAAAAACCTGTTCAGCATAAGTTAGTCTAGCTTTTGATTCTAATCACATTAATTTTGTAATAATATGTATATTTTAGCTAATACTAAATGTTTTTGACAACTTGTTCCAGACTATTATAGAAAGATCTCTTATCTTACAGAATTGTAATGTAGAATTGTGTATGATAGTTTAATCAAAATGAAAGGGGTTAGAGGTGCTATATTGCTAACAGCCTAAGATAACTTTTTGCTCTAGTCTAAAATATACATCATTAATTAAATTGGATATGTTTCTTTAGAATGCAGATTATTAATCTTTAATGAAGCATATCTGATAAATTTATCTTTATGAAATATAAAATATAAATAATTAGTCCACTGATGTCTCTGGAATGTAAGACTTGGTTCTTAGATTTGGAGAGAAATTACTTTGAAGGATTCTTAGGTTGGTTGAGTTCTATTTTACTCATTTTAAGTGCATGATTTAACCTGAGTGATCTATCTGAAAATGTAGAGAAATTTCAAACTTTATTCATTTGAGTTGTTTATCATTAAATATAGCAACACCTTAGCTTCAGGAAACTTTGTAGAATGAGTAATTCTGGATAGTCTAGTTTTCCAAATAGCCAAGGTTTTTAAACCCAAGCTTTTAAATATTTTTAACCCTTTTAAGTGGAAATCTTCAGAAAATGCATTACACATTTACCTCCTTCCTCCTTTAACAGGTTACTGAACATCATTTAACCTTTCTCTGATTCCCTTTGATCAGCTGATGTACTGTACTATTACAGTAATTCCTTCAGGGCTTTTGGAAGTATGTAATACTGTTTGTTCCTGCCTTAAATTTTACCAGAAGAATGTGCTTTTTAGTTATGTTTGCTTCTAATAGTTTTCCTATCTTCTTATTGGTATGTTTGCCCGTAGCACTTCTGCTTTCCTAATTTGCTGTTTTTAACCTATTATGGGCTGGCATAGGAAATATTTAAACTAATCTGTGAAATATGTAAGTAGGACATGAGTGAGGACCCAAAGGGCTTTTCTTTAATTAATTTCAGCGCATGCATTTTGTGATATGCATTTGAATCACTTAGACACCATTTTTTGTTTCCTGTCTGGTTCCTGGTAGTTGAGTTAGATGTGGTTTAAGAGTACATACATTGAGTATTGAGTGTAGTTGCATATTCTTAGAAATATTAAACTGTAGTCTTGAGTACTTAAAGTTGGACTGCAATTTCACTGTATATATATTCACATGATTACACATGTCTATCATTAGGCTATTCCTATCTATCATTAGGCCATAATTTTTGCATTTTCACTGCCCCTCTAACCTGAACATACTTGGACATTACTTGGAAATAGCAGGATTGGTGGTAAAATGCAGATGGTTGGTGGACCCTGAGAAAAACTGTTTCTTCACACGTTTTGGATGTAGCCAATGTGAAATTTGTTTTGTTTGATTAGACATATTTGTTACAAGGTTTTCATTTCCTTTTGTTGTGCTTTTTCCTCTAGGTTGTATGTGTGTATGTGGGGGGGGGGGGGGCAATAAATGTTTTATAATAAAAAAATTTTATTTAAAAAAAAAACCTGGCTCTTGTAAAATCATACCTATAGTAAGCTATTGTGAACTTCTCTTGATTTGTCTGGAGCTGTGGCTTTTGGTTAACACTATCACACTTGTACATAATTCTGACCATTTTCCATTCCCAAAATTTACGTCTGTTACTTGCTAGGTGTGGTAAAAATTCAAACAAAAACAATTTTTGAATTCCAATGTGTTGATTGTATCAGAAATTTTATGATGCTTATATCAGATTTGTTAGTGATTTCAGTTGCCAGATTTTCTCTGGTTTCTAGTTGATAAGCAAAATAAGATTTGAACAATAAATCTCTTCTTGCCCTTTGTGAGTCTTCTCAGAGCAATTTGAGAAGATATTTTTTATTCATGGAAAACTCATTCTGAGGTCTTAACTTGAGATTACTCCCTTTTTTGCTTTTGCTTTATTTTTTGGAGTAATTATGTGGAGTATAAACCATTGGAAAAAAATTCAAGCCCAGTAATGTATATGTTTTTGCTTTTACTATTTGAAAATATCCATCTATATGAAATTTAAACTGAACTCTAATTCTAAATCTCCATACTTTGTATTGTGAAGGAAAGAAGTTAGTGCCTGCTGAGATGAAACCAGCTATATGCTATTTTCTTTCCTTTTTGTCCTTCTCATGTTTGGTATTCTCAAATAAGTTACATCTCCAACATGTGGATTCTTAATGAAAAGTGTAGGCATTGTTACAATGATGTATATAGGTAGAAAATAACTCCATGTGTTTTATGGCATCATCTTATCAGGCTTTAATTGCGTGATGTTATCTTATTTTCATAAAATTGCTACATTTCAAATGTTGATTTTAAAATACACAACTTTTTAAAAAGCTTCTTTGGATTGTTGTGACATCCCATTAGATAATTTGACAGACCATCAGGAAATATAAGATCAGAGTTATGAATTACAGGATACTAAACCAAAACAGGCATAGTAGCTTGAAGTCCTACAGAGAAATATAATTTCTCAACTGAAGGAAAATACATGTAAGGAAGTACAATTTTGAAGTTAAGATAGCATCTTATCAAGGCCCTTGCCCATACTAACCTGGTTTCCTTCCTCATGATCATTTTGGTAAAGAATTTAAACAGATCTGCTATAGTGTTAGTGTCTTTTCCATGGCTCCTCTTTTCCCAATTATATCAGCCTTTTTTTCTGTTAAGTAAATGGGAAGCAGGGGTAGTAGATCCTTATACTTCCCCACCCTTCTTTTTACAACTCACACTCCATAGCTAACATTTATATAATGCCTTAAAGTTTACAAAGTACTTAATATTTCTTGTCTTATTTGATCCTCATGCCACTGAGGTAGGTGCTATTATTATTCCCATTTTATGGATGAGAAAACTGAAACTAAGAGGTCAAAGGATTAGCTCAAAGTCATACAATATTTGAGGTAGGATTTGAATTCAGTTCTTCCTGACTCTCCAAGTCCAAAGAAATACAGTATTCTTTTCACTGTGTTGTCTAGCTGTCTCTGTAGACAATAAAGCCTCAAATACCCCAAATATTGTATAGTTGTAGGATAATTTAATTTGAGCTTTTGAGGGAAGGAAAGGGAGAAGAGAGGAGATAGCCTTTAAGGAAATATTTTTCCTTGTATTATTATTGTGAATTTTTACCATTTTAAGTAGCATATATGGTAAATGCAGTTGAATTTTTTCTTTGATAAAGAATTTGGCCTTAGGACCATAGATAGGAAAATGAATTCTAGTTGTTGAGGGTTGGGTTGTAGATGTAGAACATATAGGAATTCTAGGTCTAATGGGTACCAAACCCAATATTGCTGCTCCTTTGATATGTCTGATATGACCTTATTGTTCATGAAATTTTAAAATGCTTGTTAAACTGAATTTCAACTCAAAGTAAAATAACAAAAATTCCTGGCTCATAGTTGTTTTATGATATTGATAACATTAGAGTTTATTGATATAGAATATTTGATCACAAGTCTTTAAGGAGTTGTGTTTTTTTTAATGTGGAAGTGTAAAATGAGAAGGAAGTGACTGTTTTCTACGTTATAAACCACAGAATAATCTTAGAGTTGGAAAGTCACTCAGAGGTCATGTAGTCCACCCTGTCCACGAAATATGAAACACTTATACACTATGCTGATAGGTGCTCATCTTGCTTCACTTGAAGACTTCCAGTTATGGTGAATTCACTTCTTCTAAAGGCAGTGCGGTCCCTTTTGGACACTTCTAAGCAATTAGGAAATTTTTCTTGATATTGTACCAAATTTTTATGTTCTTCAGCTTCTACTAATTGGTTCTGAGGAGCTGACCTAGGAACAAATGAGCATCTTTAAACTCTCTTACATGTGAAAATCCTTTAGATACTTAAAGACAAGTATCATACCTACCCCATCTTCCCCAGTTCTTCAACTGGAGCTTCTATGATATGATTAATAGGCCCCTTATAATCTTAGTTGCCATCTTCTGGATATCCTCTGTGGTATACAGAATGGAATGCTGAAGATAAAGCCTGACCAAAGTACAATAAAATAGAACTATATGAAAATTATTCATATTATTATAGCTATTATAGTTCACAATACATTATACTTCCAGTGTATAATTAGGACTCTATCTCAAGTCTGTCTTTATTTCCTCTGTAGGTATACCACTCTTTTGTTTTCTCTAGGAGTATTTCATCCCCTCTGGGTGTTTTTTTTTTTTTAATGTAAAAGTTTTATGTATCAATATGGTAAAACTGGCTAAAGGAATTAATCTCTTTTAAGAATTTTTATTTCTTTCAATGAGTAAATACTAGCTTAAACTAAAATACTGTTAAAATTGATGCTCTTGAATAGGAAGTAGGAGTTAATCTATTTTAAGGAATTGTAATTTCATTGATCTAGATATTCCCTTTACTATTGAAGATTGCAACCCCTCTTTTATTAATAACTGTCCTTCGAGATTTTGTGTTGGTTAAAAATTTGATCACCCTATTGCCAACCTCATCTTGAATTTCTGTTAAATTAGGATTATAGGCATTAAATGGCTTAAAAAGCCTTTCAAGCTTTGTAGAATCTGCTTTCCCTTCTCCTTCCAACTGAGAATGAAAGGAAAACAAAACCTATTACAAACATGTAGTGTCAAGACAGATGTCCTCATTAGCCATAGTCAGATCTGAAAATATATACATATACATACATACATACACATACACATGCATGTATATGTAAACATATTTTATATGTGTATGTGTCATTCTGTACTCTTTCACCTCCTCATTATTCCTCTGGAATCATGATTGATCATTGTGATGGTCACAGTTACTAAAAGTTGTCTTTATGATATTGTTCTCGTTTTGTAAATTGTTCTCCTGTTTTGTGAAATCATGACTAGCTAAGTAGGAAGAACCAGTGGCTTGTTACTTATTCAGGGATAGAAACTGAACACGCAGCATTGATGACCTACAAAGGTGAGCTCAAATAGTATTCAGTAATAGTAGAGCCAAATGAGAACTTTTTTTTCATTTTTAACACAGTTCATATTTCATAAAACAATATCAACTTTTGGTCAGTTGATGCTTCTTTTTAAAGCATTTACAATATAGACCACAAAAGAATTTTTTTTTTTTAGACATTAACCAACTGAGACACAAATGATATTTATGTATGCTAACTTCACAAGCCCTTGCCCTAATTGTCTCCACACTATTACTAAGAATTATAGGACCCTAACTTATTGTTGTTGGTCTAAAGTCCTAAGCCTAATAGCTTAATTTTAGAGTTAACCTCAGATGGTCTCCTATCAATAATCTGTAATTTAATAGATCTGGTATTAAGCTTACAAACCTTTTGACTATAGGAAATTGCTACCAAGAGTAGGGATGTTGCAGGGAATACAATATCTCCCCAGCTTCATGTCAGTTCCAGGTAGGAGTAGATTGTCAACTTGCATTCAGTCAGGCTTAAAGTCTGCCAGGTGTCAGTGGGGAAATTGAGTCAGGAGAATCCTACCTCAGCCCGGGCTAAACAGCCTCTCTCCCACTCTTCCCATGAGATCACCTTTTGCAGTTCATACCAGCATTTCACAGGCTTACTAGCATCATAGATTGGAAGCTCAGATCGCCTTTCTTGCTATCCTTGTCTGGAGTTAGACTCAGAAGAACAGTCACTTAATAGTCCCATAGCATATAACAATAGCAAATTCCAGTAACCAGGTTTCAAATATGATTGTAATTTCATTTTGGCTAAGGAACATCTTTTGAGGCAAGTCTTAAGTGGCTTATATGCCTTTCTATACATGTTCTAGTTCCTGATTAAATAGCAATCATAAAATCAAATTTACCATTAAAACCTTAACTTTTACATCAATGCCAAATTTAACCCGAGGCTACCTTCCTCTAAGAAATTTAGACTAAAATTCTTTTCCCAAACTAAAGATGTCTGATTTATTCTCAGTAATTAATTCAGTCAATTGTTTTGATACTAATTGCTTTTACCTCACTTTGTAACTTGTCCAATTTTTCTCCCCATCACTCCCCTCCCCCCACTTCCTAATACCTTGCTTTCTGATTACTCCTTCCCTCAATGTACTCTCCCTTCTATCACACCCCATCCTTCCCCATCTTCTCTCTTTTCTTGTAGGGCAAAATAAATTTCTATGCCCCATTCCCTCTATTTCCTATTTCCTGATTATATGCAATAAAAATTCTCAACATTCATTGCTAATACTTTGAATTCCAACTTCTCTCCCTCCTTCCCTCCCTACCCATCCCCACTGAGAAGGCAAGCAATTGCATATGGACTAAATATGTGTCATTTTGCAAAAGACCTCCATAATAATCATGTTGTGTAATACTGACTATATTGCCCTCTATCCTACTCTTTCCCTCCTTATTTTTTTTATTTCCTCATTTGACCTTGTCCCTTCCCAAAAGTGTTTATTTCTAGTTACTCCCTTCTCCCATTTGCCCTCCCTTCTGTCATTCCCCTCACCTCATTTGTTGCCTCCTCCCCTACTTTCCTGTAGTGTAAGGTAGATTTTCATATCAAATTTAGTGAGCATGTTATTTCCTCCTTCAGCCATATGTGGAGAGAGTAGCTTCACTTTTCCTCTCTTCCCTTCTACCATTGAACAAGATTTTTCTTATCTCTTTTATGAGTTATAGCCTTCCCCATTCCATTTCTCCCTTTCTCCTTCTAGTATTTTCCTCCCTCACTCCTTAATTTTTATTTTATTTTTTTGTGTATGGATGTATATGTGTGTGTGTGTGTATGTATGTATGTACAATCCCTCTACCTACCCAAATACTGAGAAAAGACACAAGAGTTATATTTTCTTTCCATGTAGGAATGTAAACAGTTCAGCTTTAGAAAGTCTTTTATGATTTCTCTTTCCTGTTTACCTTTTCATGCTTCTCTTGATTCTTGTGTTGGAATGTCAAATTTCTGTACAGTTCTGGTCTTTTCCTCAATATGAATGCTTCAAAGTCCTCTATATCATTGAATGACCATTTATTCCCTTGAAGTACTATACTCAGTTTTGCTGGGTAGGTGCTTCTTGGTTGTAATCCCAGTTCTTTGACTTCTGGAATATCCTGTTCCTAGCCCTTCAGTCCCTTAAGGTTGAAGCTGCCAGATCCTGTGTTATCCTGATTGTATTTCCACAATACCCAAATTGTTTCTTTCTAGCTGTTTGTAGTATTTTCTCCTTGATCTGGGAACTCTGAAATTTGGCCACAATATTCCTAGGAGTTTCTCTTTTCAGGTCTCTTTCAGGAGGTGATCAGTGGATTCTTTCAATATTTATTTTGCTCTCTGGTTGTAGAATATCAGAGCAGTTTTCCTTGACAGTTTCATGGAAGATAATGTCTAAACTCTTTTTTTGATCATGGCTTTCAGGTAGTCCCATAATTTTTAAATTGTCTCTCCTGGATCTGTTTTTCAGGTCAGTTGTTTTTCCAATGAAATATTTCACATTATCTTCCATTTTTTCATTCTTTTGGTTTTGTTTTATGGTTTCTTGGCTTCTCATAAAGTCATTAGCCTCCATCTGTTCCATTCTAATTTTTAAAGAACTATTTTCTTCAGTGAGCTTTTGAACCTCCTTTTCCATTTGGCTAATTCAGCTTTTTAATGCCCCCTTCTCTTTGTTGGCTTTTTGGACCTCTTTTTCTAATTGAGTTAGCCTCTTTTTAAAGGTGTTATTTTCCTCAGCATTTTTTTGGTTCTCCTTTAGTAAGCTGCTAACTCGCTTTTCAAGCTCTTCTATTTCCTGAGCCTGGTTTAAGTTCCCTTTGGAGGCACTGGAGGCAGGGGCCTTGACTTCCTCTGACAGTATGCCTTGTTCTTCCTCATCTGAAAGAATGGGAGGAGACACCCGTTCACCAAGAAAGTAACCTTCTATGGTCTTATTTTTTTTCCCTTTTTTGGGCATTTTCCCAGCCAGTTACTTGACTTCTGAGTTTCCACAACCACCTTGCCTCCAGTTCTGCCAAGCCAGCACTGGGGGCTGAGATTCAGATGAGCTGCTCCAGTCTCCCAGGGGCTTTAGGCAGGGACAGGGCCTGCTCTATTCAGTGTGAGATTAAGATTAGCTGCTCAGGTGAGGGCAGGGCTACCACACGGGGCTCAGTTCTCTCAGGGGCTTTAAGATAAGGCCTTCAACAATGGATGGGGGCTGCTGCCTCCACTGCTGCCACCTGAGGAGGCCTGAGTTATGGGAACATGCTGCTCCCTTCTTGGCCAGCTGAAAAATCCCTCTCACTGACCTTTAGTGCCTGTGGGTTGAGAAATCTGCCACTGGAGATTCTGTCCCTGAAGCCTGCTCGGTGCTGCTCCTCCTGGTGCCTCGCAGCCAAGGCTGGGCTGGGCTCTGCTCTGGTGCAACAGACCTTTCCCGTTGGTCTCTCAGGTCACCCTGGGCTAGAAATCTCCTCCATTCTGTTGTTCTGTGGGGTCTGCTGCTCTAGAATTTGTTGAGAGTCCTTCTTTACAGGTATTTTATGGGCTGAGGGGGAAGAGCTAGTGTATGTGCATCTTTCTACTCAGCCATCTTGGTTCTGCCCCTGAGAACTTTTTTGTAAAATTTTTAAATTTTAAACTTAAATACAAAATAAAAGAAAAAAGAAAAACTTAAATACTAAAACTAAAATAATACAAAATAAAAAAGACAAAAAAGCATTGCTGTGTGTATAGCAGAACATGAGAGAGGCTTTAAAATGTGCAGCAATAAATTTCCATTTCAAGAAAGCCTGTATTATAAATACTGCATGTAGTGTTAAGAGCTTTCCATCTTTGCTTCCTTGTAAGTTTTCTTTTTTCTGCTGTGAATTTTTTACTTTGTTCTTTTTTTTTCCCCTTCTTCCCCACGCTACAATTAAGTGTGGATATATTCATATAGAGAAATATACATGTATATACACACGTACATACATATATAGACATATGCACCAAGATATGCATTCATACATATACCTGTACCCATATATACTCACACACTTATGTACTTAGATACCTATAATCATACTCATATATAGTCATATACATTCATGTGTATCTATGTATGACCATACTACCAAATAAGAATTTTTAAAATTAAAATAAGTCCAATTAAAAAATCAAATTAAAATCTAAACATAATTTAGAATCTAAATAGAGGCTCCCCAAGTGGGCAATGCCGCCCCCTGGGGGTCACTGGACAGTTAAGGGGTGGTGGTGGGAGCCTTGGGTGCCGTTGGAAGGCCCTGAGTGAAAGTAAGGAGGCGGTTCTACCGTATATAAGGTATAATGTGTGCAAGGAAGAAGAGAAGATAGCGTTCTGAAAAACCGGCTACGTCATCATCAAAATGTCAATGTAGGGAAAAAACTCTGATTTACAATAAATTATTAAATTTAAGATGTGTCATTTTAAATATATGTATGTAATATTTTTTTAAATGATGCAAATTTAAAAAAAAACATCAAAGAATTAAAGATTTCAAGGGGGTGCTGAGCAATTTTTTTTAAAAGGGGACAGTGGGCCAAATAAGTCAGGGAACCTCTGACCTAAAAGAAATAAAGTGATATCAGGTATGAAGAACTTGAATAAACCTTGGCTTTCCTTAGGTGTTCAAAAAAGTGTGAATGCAAGCTTTGTAAATGTCATCCAAAAGTACCTTCATTTGTATCAGTCATCCAGATGGCTGCTATTTATAGCATGCATTGCTGGTTCTTTTTTTTTTTTTTTATAATTTTACATAAAGAAAAAATAACCACTTTTCCCTTTTTAGTGTTTAACTCCTTCATACCATTTAATTCTGACTTGGAACACAGTGGACTCTAGCTGTTTGCATGACTGACAAAATGAAGGGAAAAGAGCAGGGTGGGGTTAGATTGGTGCTGCAGTTGCAGGAGCCAGGAAAATAGTAAAAGTTCTATAAAAGAGACCTAGTGTAACATGTGTTGAATTAATTCTTCAATTTGCAAGTTATAGTAATACAAAAAGTCTTTATATGTGGTATCTGTGTAATTCTATAATATTACATCTAGATTACATTACTATATTCACATAAAATCTTAGATCTGAAGTTATATTTCAATATCAAGAACTTTATAACTGGTCAAAAGTTATCTCTCCTTTATATGTTGAAAATCATGGGGTTTTAAGTATCTATTTACTTTCCTTATTTGCCCTTAGAAACAGTGTACAAGTTCTGGCAGGTTCTATTCTGCTGGAAAGGCTTCCTATCAGAAGACTTTTCTTTATGAAAAACATCCCAACCCCTCCACTAATCCTCATATGGCAAGAACTCAGGATTCTTCATTATCCTGGTTGCCTTCTTTTGGAGGTTCCCTCATTTATTTCTGTCCTTACTAAAATATGAATTTGAAATGAGGGGCCATAGTCAAGAGCCAGAAAGTATATACTTCATTATATTTGTTCTGTTTGACACCAGGAGTACTGAGTAGAAATTACAGAGACAAGTTGAGGTTTGATGTCAGGAAAATTTTCTAACATTTGGTGTTATTTAAACATGTAACGGGCCTTCCGAGGCAATGTGTTCATTCTCGTTGGAAGTTTTCAAACAGTGCCTGGATGACCATTTATTTGGGTTTGTTAATAATGGGAATTCCTACTTTTGTTTAATATGGGTTAGCCCATATGACCACTGAAATACTTCCAGTTTTAAAATTCTGTGATTCTTTGATTCTCTTTATTCTCCATTACCACATGTAGAATATCCACATATGTGAAGGCTAGGATTGTTAGAAATAATTTTCCTTGTTGTCAAAGATACATGCCACTGGCATCATATTGGGTATTTGTAGGTCTTTGTGTTCTCATTTATCGTTGTCTTTTGTTTCCCTTAGGAGGAGGTGGCAAGCGACATGGTCGAAGTAAGAAATGGAAGGAGATGTTAAAGTTACCCCACATCAGCCAGTGTAATGAACTCAGATATACCATTGGTGAGCCGCTAATGCATTTTGTATGTTTAAATCTTAATGTATTGCCAATTGTTTAAATAGATCTCATTAGATATTACTACATGGTGTTTTCAATGTATCTTTTTTCTTAGGTATCAGATTCACATTTGTGAGACGAGTTCTCCTCTTTTCAATGAGAAATACTGTAGATATCTCAAGTTCTAGTTAGGAAGTGTGTGCTGGTTGACTTAAAAAAAGAAACCTCAAAATGTTTTCAGTATTTTCCTGTTTTATCCCTCAATGAATTTTTCTGAAATATTTTTTTTTTGTTTGGAGAACATAAATGCTTTTTGAATCAACCATCTAGTATTACTTTATAAGGATGACTTCATAAATTGGTTACAGTTCTTGTTTACAGATATAAAGCCTTTTTAAAAATTAAGTAATGAATGCTTGCTGAATAAATGGAATATGAAAGCAAAATGTAAATGTCTGCACTAGAAATCTTCTTACTCTGAAAAAAATTTAGTAGTTATAGCATATTATTACTTACTTTAAATGGCAATATGAAGAATATAATCACCCAAATAAACTTTTAAAAAAATTTGGCAGTCAGGAGCCAAACAGGAATCATTCCTTCACCCCCATCCCTTAGCTTTCTACTTTATTAATAACTAGATGCAAACTCGAAAAATGGTGCTTTGTATTGATTGCTGTCTTGTTGAAGAGACAGTGGTTTGTTGTAAAAAGCCCCGCCTTTGGAGGCAAAGGATATTGATTTAGTCCTGACCTCTGCCACTTGGATCTCTTAACCACTTTGCTTCTGTGCCTACTTCTTCAAGGTGAAGGTATGGGACTAAGTAACCTCCAAATTTACTTCCAGTTCTCAATCTATGGTTGTAATAAATAGCTTTATTTTTGGAAATTATGTATCTGTAAATTATAAAGTTCCTTGAAATCTCTTTTGCTTAAAAATTAAATAGATGTTCAGATGAGCACAGAAAGTTATTTTGCTATACTTTTGGTATTGTCATCTTGGACAAAATATGTTGAAGTAAGTACAGCATTGGCATGTGTTATGGTTCCAAATCAGTGAATTAATTGTAGATCAAAGAATCTATCACGGGGACTTTTGACCATATTGTTCAAATAATGACAGTCTTAATGTATAAATTTAAACAAACAATAGGCTACTACATTCTTTATCATTTATAAAGAATTCCAAGGAAGGAATCTTCATCTCTTTCCTTTTAAATTAGCCATAGTAATCATTGCCCTTCTTGTTCCTAAGGCATTTTATTCTTTATGAAAATGCAGCTAATCCTAGAACCATGAACATATAGACAAGCATGATCACGTGCTGGGCAGTATTTTATATGGTGAAGTATATTAAGAAAAAGATGAAGTAACTAAAAGTTGTGGATCAGACTAAGTTCCTGATGTTCAAAAAAAAAAACTTTAACAGATTGCAAATTACAATCTTTTCTTAAAATGACAAGTGCTAGTATTGCAAATGAATCAGGCAGGTCTGTATGCCAAAAATATTTTCATTAAACCAATTATCTTGTGAAAATGGAATGCACTTCTGTGAGTAATACACATTTAAAAATCAGGGGTCCTTGGTACTACTGATTAAATAGTGTATTTGAGTGTGCTCTTGGCTGTGAAAATAGCCAGTTGGGACTGACATTTTCTACCTTTTTTAAATTAAATCACACCAAGTCATGTTTATAATATTTAAAAGTTATCTAATAATACAAATTGTTCTAAATATCTTTGCAGTAAAAACATTTACATTTTATAACTCCAACCTTAAAAAAAGATGCTAGGGTTTTGTGTGGAGGTTGGGGCAGGGGAGAAGTGGTGCAAAAGGTGTTGTTTGGCTAACCAATGTTAATTAACATTGTTAGTATTAATATGTACCATAAACCCATATTTAACAGCTGATTAAAACTTTGTAACTTAGACTCTACTTCTATTAAAATTCGTATGTTGGTTTTCAAAGAAATGTGATTTCAATGCTCAATTTAGCTGCATCATATCTACTGTTACTATTACTGCAAGTTAATAAAATATGAAATACCATATTTAGTTCTGGTCTTTTCTTCAGACAAATTTGAAAGCCTTTCATTTCATTGAATGGCCATTTTTTCCCTTCAAGGATTATGCTCAGTTTTGTCAGATAGGTAATTCTTAGTTGTAGTCCCAGCTCCTTTGCCTAATGGAATATTACATTCCATCCCCCCCGATCCTTTAATGTTGAAGCCACCAAATCCTGTGTAATCCTGATTTTGGCTCTCCAGTATTTGAATTGTTTTTTTCTGCCTGCTTTTGCAACATTTTCTCCTTGACCTGGAAGTTCTAGAATTTGGCTGTAATGTTCTTGGGAGTTTTCATTTTGAGATTTCTTTCCAGAGGTGATTGGTGGATTCTTTTTTTTTTTTAATTTTATTATTATTATTTTTTAATGTTTAACAATCACTGCCATACAATTGAGATTTTATCCCCCCCATACCTACCCCCCACTACCCCCCTCCCTCCCCACGACTGCATACAATTCTGTATAGGTTCTACATATACTTTCCTATTGAGTACATTTTCACTGTAGTCATGCTATGTAGTCGGACTAAAATAAATGGAAGAAATATAACAAATCAAAACATGATACACAAAAACATACACATACACAAACATGATCTGCTACATTCTGAGAATGACTTCCATATTTCTTTCTCTGAGTGTGGAAGGCATTTTGCCTTAGAGAACCACCATTGGGATTTTATTTTTTTTTTTAAGAAGTTCTTGCATTATTACAAAATTCCAAGTCTACCAGAAAAAGCTCTCACACACTGTGGTCACTGCTGTGCACAAAGTTCTCCTGGTTCTGCTCCTTTCATTCAGCATTAGGTCATATAAGTCCTTCCAGGCCTCTCTGAAGTCTTCTTGTTCATCATTTCTTATGGCACAATAGTACTCCATTACATTCATATACCATAATTTATTCAGCCATTCCCCAATTGATGGACATCCCCTTGACTTCCAGTTTTTGGCAACTACAAAGAGTGCTGCTATAAATATTTTTGTACATGTGGGACCCTTTCCCATTTTTATGATCTCTTGGGGATACAGTCCTAGTAGTGATATTGCTGGGTCAAAGGGTATGCACATTTTTGTAGCCCTTTGGGCATAGTTCCAAATTGCTCTCCAGAATGGTTGGATGCGCTCGCAGCTCCACCAACAATGAATTAGTGTTCCAACTCTCCCACATCCTCTCCAGCATTTATCATTTTCTTGTTCTGTCATGTTTGCCAATCTTATAGGTGTGATGTGGTACCTCAGAGTTGTTTTGATTTGCATCTCTCTAATCAAATGATTGGTGGATTCTTATGTCCATTTTACCCCCTTGTTTCTAGTATATCTGGGCAATTTTCTTTGATAATTTCTTGAAATATGATGTCCAGTTCCTATTTTTGATCATGACTTTCAGGTAGTCTAATAATTTTTAAATTATTTTTCCTGGACCTGTTCTCCATAAGATATTTCACATTTTCTTCTTTTTTTTTCTTCTTTTGATTTTGTTTGATTTTTGATGTCTCATGGAGTAACTAGCTTTCACTTGTCTGATTCTAATTTTTAAGGAGTTATTTTTGTCAGTTTGTTTTTTTAAACTTCCTTTTCCATTTGACCAATTCTACTTTTTAGACAGTTGTTTTTTTCAGTAAATTTTTGTACCTTTTCTTCTTTTTTTGTGCTTCCTTTATCAGGCTATTGATTTTTTTCATGATTTTCTTGCATCATAATCATTTCTTTTCCCAATCTTTCCTCTGTCTCTCTTATTTGATTTTTAAACTCCTTTTTGAGCTCTTCCAGGAGTTCTTTTTGGGCCTGAGACCAATTCACGTTTTTCTTTGAGGTTTTCTGTGTTGACATCTTAACATTGTTTCCTCTTCTGAGTTTGTGTCTTGATCTTTCCTGCCACCATAATAACTTTCTATTGTTTTTGCTCATCTTTTCCAGCCTATTTTGTTACTTTTAAAGTAGAACTTTATTCCTGGGGTAGAAGGCGTATTGTCCTGGGCTTCTTGTGACTGGGGGTATAGGCTCTGGCTGTTTGTCTGGTGCCGTCCTGGGACCCCTCATGCTGTTGTTGGGGCAGTAGAATGTCTGATGGCTCACTTGACACTGCCCTGAGAGTGGGGTTCAAGTGAGGGTGAGGGGAGTAGGGAATGTGAGAGATGGCTGGTGCTGCCCAGAGCAGCAGGTATCTGGCCGCTCACCTGGTGTTGCACTGAGGCTTGAGGCAGGGGTGGAGAGTTGGGGGAGGAGTTGTGTTGACATTTACTGTTAACTTAGTGCTGTGCTATGGTGTGTGGAAGGGGCCTGGTGCTGGTGTTTGGCTGTTCACCTAGTGCAACACTGAGGCATATAAGGGTACCTCATGCTGTGCTGGGGTTCTCCTGGTGCTGGGATGAGGTGGGGTTGGGGGGTGGCTGGTGCTGAGTGATAACACCTGGTGCAGCACTGAGGCACCTTCGAGGGGGGGGTACTACTCTAAAGCCCATGGTGGGGAGGGGTTCTGCATAGAGGCTGCATAGGAGTGGGGCTAGGTGCTTGCCTGCTACTGTGGCAGGACTCTGGGGCCTCAGTCACTGACCTGCAGTGGGGCTCAGGCCTCTTTTTGGCTTGCAGAGGCAATGCCTGCCCTAGCAGCACTCCTCTTTACCTGAATGAGACAGACCTTTTCTGAGAACATTTCAAGTTGTCTTGGGCTAGAAAATTGTTTTACTCTGTCTTTGTTATTGGTTCTGCCATTCCAGAATTCATTTTGGGGTGCTATTTTGTAGTCGTTTGGAAGTGCATATGGGAGAGTTCAGGCAATTTCCTGTTTACTCTACCATCTTGGCTCCTGGAAATCTGTGAAATACCGTATTATACAAGTACTTTTACTACATTTGTTAATATAGCAAATGGTAACGTAAAGCATCTCCACTTCATGGTTTGTATTAATAAGGAGTTGAATATTTTCCTGATTCTCCTTTCAGTTCCCTTTTCCCTCTTGAACTGGAAGATTTCTGTTATTCCTTTGTGTTCCTAGGGTGCTTTCTCTGGATTGCTTCTTTGCCATGCTTTACTCTTCCTTGTATTATATTTACATGTATCAGTGTTATATCTCTGCAGTAGTCTATGTTGCTTTTCATTTTGGTATCCCCATCCCTTAACATAATGAGTTACACATAGAAGACACTTAATTGATGTTTGTAACTTGTTGGATTAAGTGGAATGGTTAGTGTGTTAATCTTGATCTCTTAACATCATTATAGTTGTGATTACTATTTGTGTTTTCTTTAATCTATGCAATCCTTTTACAAATTCTTAGAATTACAAATTTATGTTTTATTTAGAGCATGGAGTCATTTTGATATGTACTTCCAGTTCATTTGCTAGTCATTTAGAAAAATAATAGTTAATAGTAATCAGTATTGACTCTTTGAGCATTTATCCCCTTTGCTTTAATCCATGCAAATGAGAGGGATGTTCTCTATGCAGTTGTCACAATGAATAAAACTGAACAGCTATTCCTAGTTATAGGTGGTTTATTTGCCCTCCTTTTATGAGAAGAAAATTATATCTACTTTAAGTAATGTAATAGAGAGGATTTTTTAATCTTTCTTTTTTCTGTTTTTTGGGGCTTTCTTCTTAGCTTGTATTTGACTTTACTTGAAAATATTGCTCTTATGTAGATTCTGCATGCTTTTATTTTGGGAAGTTGTAAATGATAATTTCCTAATCAGTTCACTCAACTTTTTGTAACAAAGAAGTTATCCTGATAATCTTAAGCTTTTTAGCTGTTAGCTTACAGTGGAAATATGTTAGCAATAACGTTTTCCCTATATTACTCTATAGATTAATTGGCTAAATATTGAAGCTGACATTTTTGTTGAACATTCTTAATCCTTCAGACAGCTCATTCTTAATGATAAAGATATGTGTATATAGCCTTATCTAACTTACAGATATTGCTTTAAAAGTTTTATGTAAATCATATCTTTGTAAATCAACAATATTTCAAATGTATTGAAGAGAATTTTGTTTTAAAGGAATTCAATGAGAAGGCCATTATACAGAGTGCTCCAAAAATCTTGATGCAACTTAAAGTTATGAGATCTTATTTTTATTAAAATGTATTAAAGCTTAAACTGTACTAAGACCTTTGAGACACTCTCTGTAATCACCAATTAATTGAATCACATAATCACAAAGTTCAAAGGAACCTCATGGTCATCTAGTCTAACTATTCCTAAACAAAAATACCTTCTATAGCCCTTCTGACAACATCCATCCAGCCTTTTCTGTCACATTCCTGATGATGGGTAAGTCACTGCTTCCTTTTGACAATACATTCTACTGCTAGTTCTGATTGTAAGGAAAGTTTTCATTATATCAAGATGAGATTTGTGTTTTTATTGCTTGGGTCATGGGCCTTCCTTCTGTCTGCCCTGTGGAGTCTTATAGGCAATTATAATCTCTCTTCAAATGGCAGCCTTTCAAATACAGTAATGTATTTTGATATTAATAGTATGGTCTTTCCCTTGGCCCCTCTAGAAAGTCCTCTCCTCTCTAGGCTAACCTTTATAAATTATTTCCACTAATCTCCATATGGCATAGTTTCCATTTATTTCCCCAGTCCTCTTTGAACACCCTAAAGTTTGTGCCTTTCCTAAAATGTGATACTTAGAAGTGAACATAGTACTCTAGATATGATCTGACTAGGACAAAGTTTGATGACTTATAACTTTCTGAGGATGTTAATAGAGCCCAGATTTATTTTATTTACTGTCATGTTGCTCCATTGTTGACTCATAGTAAGCTTTTCCTATTTCCTCTTTTTTGGCATCAACAACTCGTTTAAATAGGTCAAGTTGAATTGCTTCATTTCCATGCCTAGTTTGGTGTTGATTTTGATGTTTGTTATAACAAGTTAGTGATCTGACTGTACATAGCTGATTCAAAAATGGCTTCCATAAGAGTGACCAGTTGTTCCCAGTTTCATTTAGAATGAATTTGTGTGTGTGTGTGTGTGTGTGTGTGTGTGTATGTATGTATGTATGTGTCCATTTTGTTATTTGGTATTCATGTTCAGCAGCTACTGGATGTTTTCCTGAAGAAAATATTTCTTAGCTTATAAGAATTTGTTCTTTTGTTTATTTCTGAATCATGTTTTCCAATGTATTTGTTGACCATCTTCCTCTATAGTCTCCTCTGAATTGAAGTCATTGAATATTGTTCTTTTCCATTTACATTGTAAACAGCTGGGTGGTATAGTAAATAGAAATACTGGACTTGGAGTTAGGAAGACCTGAGTTCAAATCCTGCCTTTAGGACTTACTAGCTATGTGACGTGGGCACATCACTTAACCTCTCTCAGCTTCAGTTTCCTTATCTGTAAAATGGGGAAACCATTTTGGGGCACCTTCTTTACAGAATTTTTGTGAAAATCAAATGAGATCATGTAAAGTGCTTTGCAAACCTCAAAATGCTACATAAGTGCTAGTTGTTATTTTTATTATAGTTGTATAAATTGTTATTTCCTTAGCTTTTCGTACTCAGTGAGTTTGTGTCTCTCACCATACTTCCCTGTATTCATCCTATTTCTTGTTTCTTATAACATAATAACTTTCTACTACATTGATTTACCACAACTTTCTTTAGTTGCTTTTCCTACTGATGGGGCATCTACTTTGTATCTAGTACTTTGCTTCTACAAAAAATGGTGCTATAAGTATTTTGTTTTATATGGGGACAGGAGACTTTCCTTCTTTCGTCATTGACCTCCTTGGAGTATATGTATACTGCTGAAGCCTCTGAGTCAGAAAATATGATATTTTAATAAATTTGTTTGAGTAATTGCAAATTTTTTTCTAGAATAGTACCAGCAATTCATTACTGTCCTTATCTTTCCCCTAACCATTCTATCACTGAAGAGTATACATGGTTTTCATCTTTTGTTATTTTTACCAATTTGCTAAATATCAAGTGAAATCTTGGGGTCATTTCTTTTATTAATAGTTTTTGGCATTCTCTCATTTGGTTTCTAATAATTTGCATTTTTTGAGAGCGATTTGTTCATATCACTTGAACATGTACATATTAACAAATGAGTTGGTCATGTGTTTCTTTTAGTTGACTATCTTGGAAATCAGACTTTTAATGGTGATATATAATGGAAAGATTTTTTTCCCTCACTTCCTTTCATTTTCTAGTTGAATTAATTTTATTCTTGGAAAAAGCTTTTCAATTTCATGTAATTAAGCAGGTTTTTATCTTTTAAAATTGCTTTTACCCCTTGTTTTGGTTAAAAATTTACCCCCTGGTGTTCTTTGTGAAAGCTTTCTGTACTAGCTATCTTTTAATTGTTTTACAGTATGAGCTTTAAGATTATGGGTGGGGATAGAAGGGAATAAACATTTTATATAGTACCTACTATGTTCTTGACACTGTGCTAAGTGCTTTATAAATATTATCTTATTTGATCCAGCCACATGTACAGTTTGATTGTATTATGGTTTCTGGTTTAGGATCTGTATTGTTTGTCCCAGATGTACATATACTGTTGGCAAGTTCTGTAGCAGACATTCTTAGCCTTTGTTGTTTCAGTGAAGGTCCTTGATATATGTTATAGGCTGATACAGCCTATGGACCTCTTCCCAGAACAGTGTAGCTTAATGCATAAAACTCAGAGGATTGTAAGGGAGACCAATTATATTGTTTCAAAACATTAAAAAAATAAGTTTACAGACTTTAGGTCATGAAGTACTTTTCTGCAGGGTGTTCATTTTGGTGTATATTGAAATCTACAGTAGAATTCTTAATTCCCCACATAGTCTTGTTCCTGACTTTCTGGACTTCAGATTCATGCCCTTATTAGTGCCTCATCCTGGAACTTCGCTTAGCATCTGGGGCCTCCTCACCCTCCAATATCTTTATATCCTTGTGCCCTGCTCACCATGGAACAAGTTTATAGAAAGCATGACATGAGGTTTAAATAAGTTATATCATCCTGAGAACATTCAGAAATGATGTGGGCAGGAGGATAAATAGATGGAAAATGAAGCAAATTTGTCTGCATTACTATGGTATTTTATTTTCATCATAGTAAAAGAATGGTGAGAATTAGAACCTAATGTCTTAAGCTCCCATGTACTTATAAGGAAGCATGATAGCAGATCAGAAGACAAAGTTGAGAAGTTTGGATAGACCCGACAAGTACATGTCAAGGAAATTGTACCAAGGCAATTCAAACTAGAGATGACAGTCATTATAATAACACTAACAATCGGATTCTTTTTAAGGATATTTGTTCAGTGAAGTTTGGATTCAGTCAAAGGGCCACATTTGAGGAGGTACAGGGCTACGTGTGGCCTTGAAGATGCTAGTTTCCCCACCCCAGGAATCTAAACCAAATTTTTGCCAAATTTTTTTCCAGTTTTCTCAGCTATTCTTGCCAAATAGGAAGATCTTTCCAAGGTAGTTTATGTGTTTTCTGGTTTATCAAACAATGAATTTCTGAGTACAATTGTTCCCATTTCATCCTTGTCTAGGTTGTTCTTTTGATCCATTTTTTTAAACAAGTAATCAAGCTTTTACGATTACTGCTTTGTAATATTATGTGAGAATTGGAATTGCTCTTATTTTATTCCTTTTTTCTCATTTCCCTTGATATTCTAGAACTTTTGTTACTACAAATTAATTTACTTTGTCTAACTCTGAAAAGCATCCTCTTGGTAGGTTGATTGGTAGCATCAAATCTTTAAATTTCAATAGTATCATTTTAATTAAACACATTTCCCTAGTTTATGCATTACTTAATATTAGTAATTGGCCTCTGAACAAAGGTTTCCCTGTGATTACATTGATCAAGAAATAAATCTTATGTGATCCTCACATACATGAGAGACTTTATTCGGGGGAGGAAGAGAGAATTTAGGGGGCTACATTTTCCTCCATAGATGCAAAGCTGTATGTGTTTAACATTAAGGAAAATCATATATTCTCTGTATCTTTCAATGAATTGTTTACTGTAAAGATCTAGTCTCCTATGGAAAAATCCTTTGGCAAATACTGTTCCTTTCTCATATTTTCATCAAAGATAGAATAAAAAATGAGAAAATGGACATTTTTGTGCTACATTATTGTAGTTAATGTTCTCTTGGTTACTTTTTTTGGAGAAATATCCATAATTTGTTCCATTATTTGTTGTCTTCCACTCCCTGAGATAAATTATTTTAGAAAAAAAACCTCTTAGTGCTTTCATGATTATCATCTCTAGTATGAATTGCCTTCGTACTGTACGATTTCCTTGATATGCACTTGTCAGGTCTGTCCAACCTTCTCAACTTTGTCTTCTGACATGCTATCATGCTTCCTTATAGAGAACATGGGAGTTTAAGGCGTTATGGTCTACTTCTCACCATTCTATTACTATGATGAAAATAAAATACCATAATAGGGCAGACAAATTTACTTCATTTTCTATCTATTTGTGCTCCTGCCCATATCATTTCTGAATGTTCTTAGGATAGTATGACTTATTTAAACCTTATGTCATGCTTTCTGCAAGCTTGTTTTTACTTCCATTACTTTTTACTATTTTATGAAGTGATACTGCTCATAATCTTTTACCATGTTTTATTGTCATTTTTTTTCTTTTTTAAATGTGTTTTTTATTCTGAACTGGCTGCCATGCATCTCTTCAGGGAAGGGAGAATAAGTCTTTGCTGGTAAAGGCAGTTTCTGGAATTTTTTTGTCTTTCCCGTTATTGTAGCTACTTTTAAAATTCGATATCTATGGGAAATGGTGATAACCAAAATTAACTAATTAATCAATCTTACTTTTTGTCAGTGATGGCCCATTTGAATGGTTCAAGTTGAAACTGTTGCAGTTGATTTTAATTCCATCTTATTTCTATTTCTTCTAATTTGACAATGACATTTGACCTTTAATTTGTGAATGGTCTCATTATATACATAGTTTATTCTGGTATGACTCCCATGTAATCTTTTCTGCCTTTTCAGATATGGTATATTTCTTTTTTTTTATGATGATGTATTCTTTTGTCTAGTACCTTCCAGCTGGATGGTAGTGTTTGTTTGTTTTTTTAACTTGCTTATTTTTAGTTTTCAACATTCATCTCCACAGGATTTTGAGTTCCAAATTTTCTCCCCATCTTTTCCCTTCCCCACCCCAAGATACCGTGCATTGTGATTACCCCTTCCCCCAATCTGCCCTCCCTTCTGTCACACCGCTCCTTTCCCTTATCCCCATCTCTTCCATTTTCTTATAGGGCAAGATAGATTTCTATAACCCATTACCTGTATTTCTTATTTCTCAGTTGCATGTAAAAACAATTTTTAACATTCATTTTTAAAACTTTAAGTTCCAACTTCTCTCCCTTCCTCCCTCCCCACACATCCCCACTGAGAAGGCAAGCAATTCAATATAGGTTATACATGTGTAGCTATGCAAAAGACTTCCATAAAAGTCATGTTGTAAAAGACTTAACTATATTTCTTTCCAGTCTATCCTGCCCCCCATTTATTCTATACTGTCTTTTGATCTTGTCCCTCCCCAAAAGTGTTTACTTCCAATCACCCCTTCCTCCCATTTGCCCTCCCTTCTATCATCCCCCCCACTCCACTTATTCCTTTCTCCCCTACTTTCCTATAGTGTAAGATAGATTTTCATACTAAATTGAGTGTGCGTATTATTCCCTCCTTAAGCCAAATGTGATGAGAGTAAACATCACTTTTTCCTCTCAACTCCCCCCTTTTCCCCTCCACTGAAAAAGCTTTCTCTTGCCTCTTTTATGAGAGATAATTTGCCCTGTTCCATTTCTCACATTCTCCTCCCAATATATTCCTCTCTCACCCCTTAATTTTATTTTTTTTAGATATCATCCCTTCCTATTCAACTTACCCTGTGCCACTCTATTTATATGTATATAATCCCTCCAACTACCCAAATACTGAGAAAATTCTCAAGAGTTACAAATATTATCTTTCCATGTAGGAATGTAAACAGTTCAATTTTAGTAAGTCCTCTATGATTTCTCTTTCCTGTTTACCTTTTCATACTTCTCTTGATTCTTGTGTTTGAAAGTCAGATTTTCTATTCAACTCTGGTGTTTTCATCAAGAATGCTTGAAAGTCCTGTATTTCATTGAATAACCATTTTTTCGCCTGAAGTGTTATGCTCAGTTTTGCTGGATAGGTGATTCTTGGTTTTAATCCTAGCTCCTTTGACTTCTGGACCACCATATTCCAAGCCCTTTGATCCCTTACTTTAGAAGCTGCTAGATCTTGTGTTATCCTGATTGTATTTCCACAATACTCAAATTGTTTCTTTCTGGCTGCTTGGCAATATTTTCTCTTTGACCTGAGATCTCTGGAATTTGACTACAGTATTCCTAGGAGTGTTCTTTTCAGACCTCCTTCAGGAGGTGGTCAGTGGATTCTTTCAATATTTATTTTACCCTCTGGTTCTAGAATATCAGAGCAGTTTTCCTTGATAATTTCATGAAAGATGATGCCTAGGCTCTTTTTTTTTAATCACAGCTTTCAGGTAGCCCAGTCTCTCCTGGATCTATTTTCCAATGAGATATTTCACACTGTCTGCTATTTTTCATTCCTTTGGTTTTGTTTTATAATTTCTTGATCTTTCATAAAGTTATTAGCTTCCATCTGCTCCATTCTAATCTTTAAGGAATTATTTTCTTCAGTGAGCTTTTGGATCTCCTTTTCCATCTGGCCAATTTTGCTTTTTAGGGCATTCTTCTCCTCATTGGCTTTTTGGCTCTCTTTTGCCATTTAGTTTAGTCTATTTTTAAAGTGTTATTTTCTTCAGCATTTTTTTGGGTCTCCTTTAGCAAGCAGTTGATTTGTTTTTCATGATTTTTTTTGCATCACTCTCATTTCTTTCCCAATTTTAGCTCTATTTCTCTTACTTGATTTTCAGAATCTTTTTTGAGTTCTTCCATGGCCTGAGACCCATTGATATTTTTCTTGGAGGCTTTGAATGGAGGAGCTTTGACTTTGTTATCTTCTGTTTGCATGCTTCAGTTGTCCTTGTCACCAAAGTAATATTCTGTGGTCTGATTCTTTTTCTGGTTTTTGCTCATTTTCCCAGCCATTTACTTGACTTTTGAACTCTTTGTCAAAGCAATTCTCTGCTTCCAGTGGGGATAGGGATGTGTACTGTCAGCCACTAAATCCCTCCCCCACAGTCTGTGGACCCAAAACTCCAGAAACAGTGACAACAGCTGCCCCTGCTGCTACTGTGGCTGCTGAGCCCTCTCCCTGCCTCTACCACACTGGGGCTGGTGCCAGATCACTCCACTCTCCAGCACTGGTCCCACAGGCTTTTCCCAGTGACCTTGCAATTTGTCCTCAGCATTTTGGGGTCCTGAAGTCTCGAAACTGTCACAGGTGCAAGAGATTCAGGCTCCTCAAGGTCTGCTCAGGTCCCCTCTGTGCTGGCATGTCCCACACTGGGCTGCACTCTGCTCCCACCATGGAGCAATAGACACTTCTCAGCAACCTTCCAGGCTGTCTTGGGCTGGAGCTTAGTTCACTCCATCATTCTGTGGGTTCTGCAGCTCCAGAACTTGTTTAGAGACATTTTTTACAGGTATTTGACTAGGCTTGGCAGGAGCACTATAGAAAGTCCAGTCTTGGCTCCACCGCCCCCCTTATCTGCCCATCTTGAATGGAAGTGTTGATAATATTTTGATGTAGGGCTTCTGATGTAAATTGTACAAGTGACCTGAGTCATGTTTTCCAGAATACTTTTTATCATCTTTTCCCTGTGCCCACCTTTGATTTAAAGTCATCAATCATCAAAATGTATGTCTGTCTGATTTGGAGGATCAATTGTGAATAGAATTTCTTTAATTCATCTTCTATAATAAATGCTGACATATGAGCTACAATTGGTCTTTTCATTAATGTTCATCATGTGTGTTGCAATAAAAGATGATCAGGCAACCCAGTAGATATGTTCAGGCAGTGTAGCACAATGGATTGACTCTATTCAGTGGTTATCATAGTTGAGACAATAGGTATTTGCCTTCCAGTTTGTTGTGATAATTGTACTCCTGGAAGTAGATGAGGTTACCAGAAAAAGTGAGTGTAATTTGATGTTTTCTTTTTTCCCAGTTACATGTAAAAACAATTTTAACATTCTTTTTTAAATTTTGAGTTCCAAATTCTCTCTTCCTCACCCCCTGCCATTGAGAAGGAAAGCAATTTGACATAGGTTATGTGCAAAACACATTTCCATGTAAGTCATGCTGTGAAAGAAACACAGACCAAAAAACAAAACAAAACCCCAATAAAAATAAAGTAAAGAAAAAAGTATCTTCAGTCTGCATTCAGGTTCCACTTGTTCTTTTCCTGGAGGTAGACAGCACCTTTCTTTATAAGTCCTTCAGAATTGTGTCTTGGATGACTTATTGTTGAGAATAGCTAAGTTAGTCACAGTAGATCATCATACAATATTGCTGTTACTGTGTATGACAGTCTCCTGCTTCTTCTCATTTCACTTTGTATCCGTTCATGTAAGTCTTTGCAGGTTTTTCTGAGGGCATATGGTTCATTTTTTCTTATAGGGCAATAGTATTCTATCACAATCATATACAACAGTTTGTTCAGCCATTCCCCAGATGATGGACATCCCCTCAATTTCTGATTCTTTGCCACCACTAAAAGAGCTGCTATAAATATTTTTGTCCATATAGGTCCTTTTCCTTTTGTTTTTTATCTCTTTGGGATACAGATATAGTAGAGATATTGTTTGGTCGAAGGGTAAGTATGGTTTTACAACCCTTTGGATATAGTTACAGATTGTTTTTCAGAATGGTTGAATCAGTATACAACTTCATCAGTAGTGTATTAATGTTTCAATTTTCCCACATCCCCTCTAACATTTGTCATTTTTCTTTTCTGTCATATCTGATTGGTGTGGTGGTAGCTCAGAGATGTTTTAATTCACATTTCTCTAGTCAATAGTGATTTAGAGCATTTTTACATGTGAGAATAGATAACTTTAATTTGTCTGAAAAGTGCCTGTTTATGTTTTTTGACCATTTATCAATTGACTAATGGCTTTTATTTCTATAAATTTGACTCATTCTTTTTATTTGAGAAATGAGGTCTTTATCAGAGAAACTTGCTGTAAAAATTTTTTTCACAGTAATGATTACCAGCTATGTATTTTCCTCCATCCTATTTTTCCTGTTTATCCTATTCTCTCTGTCCTTTCTTCCTGTCCATTGTGCAGTGTTTTATTTCTGACTTTCACCTCCTCTAATCTTCCCTCCTTTATATCAGCCCTGTTTTCCTCTCCTACTTTCCTGTAGAGTAAGATAGATTTCTACACCCAACTGAGTTTGTATGTTATTCCTTCTTTGAGCCAATTCTGATGAGAATAATATTCACTTCTCCCTCTCTCCCTGTTTCCCCTCATCTTCCCTTCTACTGTAAAATCTCTTTTGTGTCAGATAATTTGCCCCATTTTACTTCTCTCTTTCCTCTTCTCCCAGTACATTCTTCTTTCTTACTCCTTAATTTTATTTTTTTAGATGGTCATCCCATCATATTCAGCTCACACCTTTGTTTTCTGTTTATGTATACTCCTTCTAACTTTCCTAATAATGAGAAAGTTTTAGTTAGAAGATTACAGGGTTTTAGTTACAAGTTATTTTTCCATGTAGGAATTTAAACAGTTTAACTTTATTGAATCCCTTATGATTTCTCTTTCCTGTTTACCTTTTTATGTTTGAGTCTTGTCTTTGAAAGTCAGATTTTCTGTTCAGCTCTGGTCTTTTCATCAGGAATACTTGAAAATCCTCTATTTCATTGAATGTTCATCTTTTTCCCCCTAAAAAGTTATACTCAGTTTTCTGGGTAGGTGATTCTTGGTTGTAGTCCTAGCTCTTTTGCCCTCTTTAATGTTGAAACTGCTACATTTTGAATTGTTTCTTTTTGGCTGCTTACTGGTATGGCCTAAACTAGATTATACTTCACTCTCACCTTGGTGCAGTGGACATTTCCTGCCAACCTTCTAAGTTGTCTTAGGCTGAAAAATTGTTTCACTCTGTCCTTTTGTGAGTTCTGCCACTCTAGAATTTGTTTTGAGGCACTGTTTAAAGGTATTTGGAGGAGTTTGAGAGAGTGTTAGGTAAGTCCCTGCCTTTTTTCTGCCATCTTGACTTCACTTCAGTGAAGTGAGTTTAGAGAAAAGAGACAGAGACTCAGTGTAGTCTCAGGAGATATACCAAATGAAAGGGTAGAAGAAAGACTATGAATCTCTAGAGATTCAGGACCAATCAGTCAGGTAAAGCTGAAAAAGCTGTTCCTGGAGCAAAAAAGGAGAGAGTATGTAGTATAGAGAAGGTACTCAGTAGTGTAAAGTACTTGGGGAAAAATCAAGGAGGAGAAGGATGAACTGAGCAGGTTGTTGGATTTATTAGTTAAAAGATCATTGCTGAGTTGGAGGAGGCAATTTCAGTAGAGTGGTGAAATTGGAAACCACATTGCAAGGGGTTCAGAAGTAGGCAGAAGTAAAGTGGAGGCATTAAATATAGATTCTTTCTAAAAGTTAAGCATTGAAGGAGGAGATAAGGCAAGACCAGTAGCCGAGGATGGATGACAGTGACTTATTTAATTAGAGTTAAGACTGTGAACAGAGAAGAACAGAGACCAGAAAGAGTTGAGGAACTGGGAAAATAACAGAGAACTGAGAAATTCCTGGTTATGGGAGGGTATTATGTCCAAGTTCATGAGGATGGAGGCTATAGAAGAAAATAAAGGGCAAGAGAAGGTGATTAGAGAAGAAATCTTAGAACTTGAAATTCAAGATATCAACATTTTCAGGTGAGAATGTAGGTAATTTAACAATTTTGCCTTGAGTAGGCTTTCATTTTGCTTTCATTTGGAGGGGTACTTTGTTCTAAAGTCCCATTCAACTCTAAATCCTACAGTTCTAAATGGATAAGGATACTTATGTGGGTTTTTTTCTTATTTTTTTGAGGCAATCTCACCCAGCTTAGATGTGTAGTCTTGAGCTGATCTTAACAGAAGCTCTGACTTCCATTTCGAACTTGGGCAATTTTGCCCCTCCTCCTATTCCCAGGAGGATCACTATGTTAGAGCTATGCTTACTGTAGTGCAGAAATTTGAGCTCAAACAAGTTCACTGGCTGCAGCCTCCTAAGTAATAGGAACTGCATTCACGTGCCAGACAACACATGTTTTTGTTATTTGTAGCCCCCTGCATCAAGCATCTCTACTCAAGATTTCTAGACTTTTTTTCCCTTTTACACAGCTAATTTCATTTATGTAGGAGTAGCCTTCTCAGATGATTGATTAATTGAGGCATCACTTTTAGTAAGATTTCATTTGAGGATGCTCTGGAATAGAGCTTGTCTTCCCTAGACTTCAGTAAAAAAAATAAATAAATAAAAAGTATCAATCAGTAAAAAAGCATTTATTCATCACTTATTCAGTCATGGTTCTAAGCACTAGGGATGAAACAAAAGGGAAAACAACAGTCCTTGCCCACAGTGAACTCACATTGTAATGGCGACAACATGTTAACAACTAGGTATATACAAGATATATACAGAGTAGATGGGAAGTGTTTTCAGAGGGGAAGGCACTGGCATCTCACAGGAAACTAGAACAGGCTTCCTGGAAAAGGCAGATTTGAACTGAAGGAAGCCAGACATTCAGTCTAAAAGGCAGCTAGGTGGCTCAATGAATAGAACACCAGACCTGGAGTAAGGAGGACCCAGGACAAATCACTTCACCCTGTTTGCCTCAGTTTCCTCAAATGTAAAATGAATTGGAGAAGGAAATGGCAAACCCATCTAGCATCTTTTCCAAGAAAAACTCCAAATGGGGTTATGAAGAGTCCAATGCCAATGAAGTGACTAAACAACAATGACACAAAGGAACACTGTGAGGCAAAGATGAGGAAGAAAAACATGATGAGGAATCACCATTTCTAATACAGGGATTTAGGAGATAGAATGTTAGATAGAAACCTCAAGTAGGTAAATGTAAACTGGATTTGGAGGGAGCATGGAAGGAAACAAAGTATACAAAAATGGGAAACAGGAAGGAGCGAAGTTACGAAGAGCTTATATTACGTTAACAAAGATGTTGATATATATTAGGTATTCACTGGAGTTTATTGAGTAAGGGGGTGACCCGATCAGACATCTACTTGAGGAAAATCACATAGCTTTTAGGGAGAAATTTGAGGCAAGGAGACCAATGTAAGTTCAGGTGAGGACCTGAACTAGAGTGATAGCCATGTCCTACATCAGCAGTGTATTTATTATTTTTTATATATTTTTCACCCTCTTTAGTACCCAGGAGATTTGTTGAACCTTGATTTATATTAAAAAAAAGTTCACAACTTAAATGACCACTTTTATTCCAGGTGTGACCCTACTTTTAAAATGTGGCTCATAGAATTCCCATACTCCACAATTTACTAACAAATGTATTTTAAGTGTTTTATGCAGTAATTGAAGAACTGCTAGTATATGTCATTTAAACAGCAATTGTAACAGAAATAATGATGTCAAAAGTGACTTTGAATTTTTTTCCTAATTTCTGCTAAGTAATTTTTCATATTACTTGAACTTTGATTTTCCACTTGATGATGCAATGGAATTTTTTCTTTCACTGTGGAGGAGAGCAAAGTTTGAATATTTGTAATGAAGAGCAAATTAATTACTAATCACTTATATTAAGGCATTTCTTTGAGTTAACATTTTGTAAGCATAATTTTGAAGACGTACTTCTATTTTTGTGTTCTTACAATAAAGATGTGTGTTTATTTAAAATTGGAAACTCTCCCTATCAGATTGACTTATCTAATTGGTAAAATTAAATTCATGCATTAGTCACTTTAAGCATTTTTTTTAATTCTTCTTGATCCAGAACAAAAATTAACATTCATATATCCTCAAACAGATCATTTTGGAGGATTAAGCAAGGGCAAAATATCAACCAGTTACATAGAATACATAGGATATGCAAATATAGCATAGTATAGGAGTATAATATTTTCTCATTTCACGTAGGTGAACAGTAGAAAGTATAAATCATATGCAGAGAGACTGAGTTGGAAGACAAGAGAAACTCAGTTCTTCTTTCTTACTCCTAGCTTAATCATGATTGGGAATACTCAGTTGTAAGGGAATGGTAGTATAGACAGTACATTTTCTATGATGAGTGAGGTGTTTGAGGTACTATGACATAGAGTTCTGGACTTGAATTCAGGAAGACCTCTTCAGATCCTACCTCTGACCCTATCTGGTTGACAGTGATCAAGTTGCTTAACTTCTTTGAAATGAAACAGTGTATGTAACAAGTGTTGCCAGATTGAAAACATTAAATAAATGCTAGGAGTTACTTTATTAAGCAAAACCCTTTTTTTTTTAAAGTTCTGGTCTTCTTTTCCCTTTCCCCACAATCTACCCCACCCCGCCCCATCTCCAGCTCTGCTTTGAAATACAGCTTTCTTTCGGTGATAGAATGAGTTGACTTGAAAAGAAAACAAATGTGCCATATGTTCCTTCTTCTGAATTATCTTTGCCATCATTTGAAATGTTTATTCATGAGGGTGAATCTTTTATTTTCTATTAAAAAATTGTTGAGTATAATATTATTAAAGTTGCAAATAGTGTTTTGACTTTCATATGTCAAGTGTAAACGAAAATTTAGAAAATCACTTTGTACTTTCTAATAGTTGTTTACTTTTTCTTTCTATACTCAGAAAAGGACTATAACAGTCTCTGTGACAAACAGCCCATTGGAAGACTACTTTTTAGACAGTTCTGTGATACAAAGCTTGATCTTAAGAAATGCATTGAATTTCTGGATGCAGTGGTAAGCAACTTATCCCAATGTATCTTGACTGCTTAGTCACATTTTTCAAAAGATAATAGGAACATGCTATTAAAGAAAGTAAATCACTTCAAGTTCTTAATTACCCTTGACCGTTGATGTAAGAGTGAATGAGCCAGTTTTCATGGAGTCAAATTATCATGGTAAAGAAATTTCTTTGGTGTAAAATTGTAATCTATATATTATTAAAGCTTATATTTTAATATATCCCATGTTACCTCCCTCCTAGATAACTTTTAAATGACCTATTGGTTTTATTTTTGTTATGCTGATTTTATTTGGAGAGAAATTAAAATTCCAAGAACTGCTCTTTTAGCTGTCTGAAAAGTATCTTTTCATTTCCCAGATGTCAGACATTCATAATCCTCTGATATACTGAGTCTAAAGGATATGAAAGACATAATGTTATGAGAGGCACAGTTAGGCTGAATAGAATTTGCCACTTATTAAGAGATGTCTTTGTATACCTGTTCTTTGTTTCACAATTTCTGTGGTTGCCCTTTTGTGGCAGACAAATTCTGGCTCATGTGGTCCAGTGGTTCAGGCTTGATATCAGAATGAAATAAGACTTGTAGATAATATAACCTTTGCCAAAAGAAAACTTACTCAACAATCACATGGAAAGGGTATTCAGCAGAAATAGAGAATTGGTTCAGTGGGGCATATTTCCTCCACATTTTACAGTGTAGTCAGTGTACTGACTCTGCATTGGGAAATTTATTAAACCTAAGGAGTCCTCACTACTAGTTGTCTTAGGTGATTATAAAGTTAAGTAGATCATTGAAGTCTTAGTTCCTTTGACTAACTCTCAAGGATGATTTCATTGCCTTTGTAGGAGAAAAACCATCCTTTGCTGAAAGGCTCTTCCATTCTTCTTAAACCAAGCATAGCTAATTTGTAGTTTGGAACGTGGTGTAACCCTAACCCTGTCTGACCCAACTGGATTAGTAGTAGGTGGTGTGCCTTATACATCTAAAGAAATTCTAGTTTTCTGCTCATGTTTGAGGATCTCTTTAAAAGCAGAAGATTTCAAAACCTTGAAACTTACTTAGATGGAACTAAGAATAGTGGTTTATGGTCACTTCTAGGAGCAGTTGTCCAGAGGACTTTCTTCATTGTGGGCAGTGGATGTAACTCTTGTGTAACCTAGTATTTATCTTCTTTTGCAGACTGTATCAATCAACTAAGAAGTGTTTATTGAACTCCTCCTATATGCATTGAAATGTGTTAGTCTTCCTTAGAGCTAAATTCTTAGCTTAGACTTACATTGATATAAAACTGTTACACTTTTGAAGTAACAGTAAACTACTATGCTAGTGTTTCCTTTTGGCTGTAACTCTGGATGCTCTCACTTACCCATATTTTCTCACTAGACTACTTTGCATTCTCTTGGGTGTCTGCTAGAGATCTTGTCAAATTTTGTCAGAAATTTCAAACCAAGTAGTAAGGGAAAACCACTAGATACTGTGATCAAAACAGAACTTGTCCAGTTAATTCGGAGAAGGTTATGATAGGACTGATTCCGGTATAATGAGCATGTATTATATGCCTCACTCCTTGGTAGGTATTGTGGGGGACACAGAAGAAATATAAGACTTAATCAGTGTCCTGAAGGAGTTCACAATCTAGTTAGTGAGAAGGACTAACAAATATGAAACTGTACATAGTCAGTGAGAGGTGACTAGATAGAAAAAGAACCTATTTTAAGTTGACTGAAAGCTCAAAATGAATAAACAGTTTTCCATGGCAGCCTCCCAAAAGCTAATTGGATCTTAAGTAATATTAACAAGCATAAAATGTCCAGGTCAAGGATGATGATTGTATTGGTCAGACTCTATCAGAATATGTTGAGTTATAAGGAACCCTGACAATCTTTATTGTATCCAGGGAAGGTCTGATAGGATGATGAAGAAAACTTAAAATAGACATATAAGAATTAGTTGAAGTCTAGAATTCTTTCTACCATACTACACTGTTTCTGAAAATTACAGGGGAGCAGATTGCAGTTTAATTTAAGAAGGAACTTCCTAAAAACCAAAGCTGTGTAAAAGTAGAATGAGCTGCCTTGGAGAGTAGTGAGTTCCCAGGCACCAAAAATGTTCAAGCAGAGGCTGGGGGGGTTTGTTGGGGATGTGTTGTCGATGGGCTCCTTCAGGCAAGGGACTAACCTATTTATTTACCTAGCTATTTATTTCTTTATTTACAGGATCATAGATTTAGACCTGCAGATGACCTAGGTTAGCCCCCTCCCTTTATGGTGAGACCCAGAGAAGTGAAGGAGTGACCTATCCTGAGGTTACACAGATAGTGAATAGCAGTGGTAGGTCCTTTGAGAAAGCATTCTTTCCCTTACACCAACTGCTGCCCTTTCAGAGTTATGGAACTGATCTACTTTAGTGGAGAGATTAACGTGACATAGAATCATAGGAGACTATAGAGCTAGAACTCATTGTTCATTTGGTTCAGTTCCTTCCCCTGCCCCCCCATGCCCCAAAAACTATGAATTACATCCATAAATCCCTACAAAAGTGATCTTTCATCCTTTGCTTTCACATGTCTTGTGACAGGAAACTCACTGTTTCAAAAAACGATCCACTCTGTTTTTAATCATCATGAGGCAGCCTCAAGGAATGGATAGAGAGCCATCTGTAGAGGAGGAAGACCTGGCTTCAAATTCCACCTCTGATAAAGCTTGATTGTATGACCTTGAGCAAGTTACTTAACCTCTGGGTGCTCTAGGCTACTCTCAGAAACTCTTGAATTTCAGAGAAGATACTGATATGCAGATGTAGATGGAATTTTTTCCCCCTGGAGTGGGGGGTGAGTTTTTATTCTTTACAGTTTTTATTCTCTCTGAGGTCCCTTCCAATTCTAGGATTTGGAGTCTTTAAATAGAAAATAATTCAGTAGAAATCAGGATGTATTATTAATGCTCAGTAAGGTAATAAGTCACATTTCACTTCTTTCCTGGAGAATTAGGGACACACTGTTGACCCAGCAGCCTCCATGCTCTTTAAGATTACCATATACAGAAAAGCCTATAACAGGGAGTGATTCTAAAGGATGGGACCAGGTGGTCCTTTAATTTGCTCTTTGATCAATAGATGGACAGATGAGCTATAGGCTTTGTTTAAAGACCATTAGGATAACTTTAATGGTTTATTTGCAAATCATTAGAGTTTTGCAATAGGTAATTTGATCCCTACAATAACATTTTAGATTTGATTTATGTATTCCTTCATCTAACCAATATTCAGAGTACCTCCTATATGAACAGGCTTGTGTACTAAGGAGAAGGGGTGCAGTGGTAAATAAGGCATAGTTCCTTTCTTTATGGGGATTTTCATCAACTAACTTGGCATTAGAAGAGGAAAAAAACTTTATCAAAGGGTTATCCCTCAGATAGGAATGCACCAACAACTCAGAGAGGACTAATTAAATACACTTAGTGTTGCACACCTGTCATGTTTAAGGGCAAAGTCTTCTAGTTTAGTCTGCAGGGCAGAGAAGGGACTGTTAACTTTTGGAAACTCATGGGCTATTGTGTAGTCATAACTCTCAAATTTTCCTTGAAAAATATCCTGGCCCTTTTACCTCTACCCAGCCAATAGGTTTCCTTGAGTTTTTTCAAGTTGTTACCTCCTTACTTTTGTTGCAGTAGTTGCATTCACAATTAAATCCATTTTTAAGTACTATTATTAGTTTTTATTATATTGTTCTTTTATAGCCTTTAAAAGCATTTTCTACAGTCTTAATTGTAATCTGTAATTAAATATTTTTGGTTAGAAAGGCATTTCTGAAATGTAAGCCTATGGGCAGATGATTCATTTTACAAAACTTCAATTTGCTACAAACTTTGTAAAGGAATATGTCTGTTGTATAAGTTGAGTCGTAACACAGGGAGATGGTTGTAGACGCTTTCCCCACCTTGGGGAGGGAAGTGTTTGTCAGAAAGTTTTTTTGGACAACACAAGGATAAATTATATGTGATTTCTGTGGTTCCCTTCTAATTTGAATAGCTCTAGTTCTCTGTTTTGAACCTTGAACTGGATAGTGTGGTCAGATTAAGAATGGATCCATGTTTGATCTAGCTGTCACCCAAACTTTTAGTCTCCTGCCTCAAATGAATGTCCCTCAAAGTCACTTTAGGAGTAATTTAAGCCTTTGACAAGAAGTACAAGTGGCATTTGTTGAATGTCTGTAGTGTGCAGAAAACTGAGCAGGTTGCTTAGGTTGTTAACTGTCACCTGATTCAGTTTGGAAAAGTCTGTTTGGGGAAAGTAAGCCACCACTGAAGCAGCCTTCCGTGTCATGGAACATAAACATGATGCTAAGAAAACTCACAGAAGCTTTTTTTTGAATCACCCTAGGATACAAATTGAAGTAAGAAATCTAGAAGGCATTTTTGTAACAGTGACTTCAGCTCCAAGGCTAGGTGAAGTTCAGACTCTAGTGATTTGAACTGTCTTTTGTCAAGTCATATAGTAATAATGAGTAGCCTTTGAGGGAAGCAGTATGGCATTGTAGAAATAAAAAGCTCTGGAATCAAAGGCTTACTACCTCTCTGACCTTGGGTAAGTCCCTTAACCAGTCTGGGGCTCAGTTTCCTCATCTGTAACATGAGGGGGCTCCACTAGGTAGACATGGATGTCCCTTTCAGCTCTTGACCTATGACCTTAGGAAAGTCAGATGTTAAGCCACTTCAGAGGCTATCATGGCCAAGATAGTGAGTGACAGAGGTCCCTTTTGTGGACTTTCCAGAATTCTTCCTGAAGCAGTATCCTTATTCTGGAGAGCTCATATTTTAGACACCTAAAATGATTGTCATCTCTTAACTGAATGCAATAATCACACAGTTTAGGTTTGAATGGTTTCTTCTATATGTTGGTATGTATTTTGGGTTGTTTTTTTTTAATGTATAAAGCATAGACTTTTCCCCCACTTTTCTTTCCTAGGCAGAATATGAGGTGGCTTCAGATGAAAATCGAAGAGACACTGCTCTGAAGGTTTTAGACACATACTTCAACAATGGGGTATGTTTTATTTTCTGGCTGATAATTATTTGTAACTTGTTATTCTTCATATTCAAACTTAAGGCTTTTGAGATTCCAAGGGAACATATTAAAATGCAAGATGTTCAAAGTTAATATTATGTCAACATTATTAATTTGCTTTTCCCTTAGATTAAAGGAAAATGTCAGAAGAAAATCTTTCCCCACACTGAACAAACTTTTAATTTTTAGAATGTTCTCCTGTTCTAATTTAGTTTCACTAGAAATTAGCTAAGGCTTTTACTGAGTCATTATTGGTAGATGATTTTATGTTTTGTACATTGTTTTATCATATTCTTGTAGCTAGCTTTTCTGTTCCTATGTGTATGGCATAGTTCCCTTATCATGACTTTCTTAGGCTAAAAATGTGCTACCTGATATAATGACCACAATTATTTATGGTTAGTTATGTATGTAAATTTATTGCTGTTTGGTTATTTCAGTTGTGTCCAACTCTTTGTGAACCCATTGGGGGTTTTCTTAACAAAGATTCTGGAATGGTTTGCCTTTTCTAGCTCATTTTACAGATGAGTAAACTTTGGCAAACAAGGTCAAGTGATTTCCCAGGATCACACAGCTAGTAAGTATCTGAAGCCAGATTTGGACTCAGGAAGATGAGTCTTCTTGACTCCGGTCCTGGGCACTCTCTCCACTGTGTCATCTAACTGCTCTGTGTGTAAATGTGTTACCTAATAATAGTTCTTATAGATAATTGAAAAAATAATAAAAGTGCCCTGCCCTCAAGGAGCTTATAATTAGGTAACTAAAAATAACAGTTCCCATAGTGCTTTGGGGTTTCCAAAGTTCTTTTATTGGAATAATCCTATGAAGTAGATAGTGTAAGTGTTCTTATACCCATTTCACAAATGAGGAAGCTGAGGCTCAGAGGCAAGTATTGGAGCCAAGACTCAAACCAAGGCTTCTTACCCCAAGTCCTGTAGCTCAGAGTATATTGCCTTCCTGTGGAGTTATGGCTGTCATCCTAAAAGTGAGAAAACCAAGCCTTGGAGAGATTCATTGACTTGTCCAAGGTCAAACAATGGGAGCACTAGAAACTCCTGTGGATCATCTGACTGTCCATTCATTGTTTCTTCCTGCTCTACAGTGAGTGATCATTGTCACAAAGGGGTGCATGCTAGTGTTGTGGTTTGGGAAGGCTTCTTAGAGGTGGCAGCACTTGAGCTGGGAAGTAAGAAGTGCAGAGCTAGAGAAAAATGGGGGTGGGGGACAGCAGAAAGGGAGAAGGTAGGAGAACAAAAGCACAGCAATAGAGAAGGTGGGGAGATTTACCACAATAGTGGAGGGCTCTGGAAGGTGCCTAGTGATGATAAGGTTCAGAAGACAGGTTGAGATCTGTTCCTGAAGGTACTTGACTGCCAGGCTAAGACATTTAAATTTTTAAGCAGTTTGATAATGTGAACTTATAGAAAAAACTTATAGTTTTGTAGAAAGGTTAATCTCATTTTGTATGTAGAATAGATTGGGGGGAGGGCTGAAAAACACTGGAGGCAAGACCAGTGGGAAGGGTATTTATGGTTTAGGGCAGCAGCCTTAAAACCTTTTTGATTACTTACCTCAATCAACAAAAAATTTTGAGTTCACTAATATATAAATGATATATACATCCTTCTATACTAATGATTATGTGCATTATAAAACTCACAAAAATTGAGATAAAGGGATAAATATGAAATAATATTAGTTTCTAGAGTTAATAGGAAACCAGTGGATTTTATTGGGGAGGGAGCAGACAAGCCTGTGCTTTTGCTTTCGAGCTGGGAGGAAGACAGATTAGAGTGGGGAGAGTCTTGAAGAAAGTACACTTTTACTTTTTTAAATTAATTTATTTGTTTTCAGTTTTCTACAGTCACTTCCATAAGTCTTAGATTTTCTCCCCTTCCCTCTCCCATCCCTCCCTGAGACAGCATGCAATCTTATGTGGGTTCTATACACATTTTCATATTAGTCATGTTGTGTTCGGCCTAGAGGCCAAAGGGCTACCCGAGTCTTACCTTTTCACTGGTCTTCGGAGGTCAACCCGATAAACGTATTGAGAGAAGAGACTTTCCAGAGTCGAACAAGGGTTAGGCTTTATTCAGGGTCTTGGTTACATGTGCAGGGTGAATTCTTCCTCAGGAGAGAGGAATCCTCCTCCTCCCAAGGGGCAAGGATCATACAGCAAGAGGATGGGAGCGGAAGAGGGGGGGACCCTCTTCCCTCCAAGGGCCCCTCAGCGGGAAGAGTGCCTTCAGGCTTTCCTGTGCGCCTTAAGCTCTCCCAGCCGCATAGTTTGCATGTGAATACCGTGCCTGCTCTCAGCCCCTAGCTAGTCAACAACAGGTGTGCTCAGACCACAGGCCAATCTCAAGGGTGGGATGCTCTCTCCAGCAAGGTTCCAACTGAGAAGAGGTGGAAATACACAAGATAGCCAGCTGTTCCCTGGGGGGCTTCGTGAGAACTCTGAGGTTTAGAGGTCCTCACTTTTACTTGCCCCAGACTGTCCACGTGAAAACTGAGCTTACACCCCTAACAATGTTGCAAAGAGGAATTAAAATGAATGGGAGAAACCATGAGAAAAAAACAAACAAAACAAAACGACAAGAGAAAAAAATTCTGCTTCATTCTGCGTTCCATTTCCACGGTTCTTTCTCTGGATGTGGAAGGTGTTTTGCCCCCAGAGTCCTTTGGAAATGTTTTAGGTCCTTGCATTGCTGTGAAAGGGCAAAGTCTACAAGAAAAATTCCTCACACACTATGGGTGTTATTGTGTACAATGATCTCCTGGTTCTCCTCCTTTCACTCAACATCAGTTTATATGAGGCTTTCCAGCCCTCTCTGAAGTCTTCTTGTTCATCATTTCTTATAGCACAATAGTATTCCATTCCATTCATATGCCACAACTTGTTCAGCCATTCCCCAATTGAGGCATCCCCTCTATTTCCAGTTCTTGGCCACCACAAAGAGAGATGCTATAAATATTTTTGTGCACTTAGGACCCTTTCTTATTTCTATGATCTCTTGAGGATACAGTCCTAGAAGCAGTATTACTGGGTCAAAGGGTATGCACATTTTTGTAGCCCTTTGGGCATAGTTCCAAATTGCTCTCCAGAATGGTTGGATTAGCTCATAGCTCCACCAGCAATGAATAAGTTTTCCAGTTCTAACAAGGACACTTTTAGGCAGCCATTGTGCTAGTCTAGGGGAGAAGAGATAAGGGAGATTGTTGACTGAGGGTGTAGAAAGAAGGGGAGAGATGCAAAAGATATTTCAGAAGTAAAAATGACAAGATTTGGCCACTAATTGTATATTTGTGGTAAGGGAAATGAGATGAACACAATAGAAGTTGTAAAACTGGTTGACTGGATAGATGGTGATGTTCCAAATGTAATTTCATCCAGTTAGGAAGCTGTTAGAATAGTCCCAATGAGAGGTGATAAAGGCAATGAAATTGGAGAGGAAGTGATGAATTTGAGAAATAACAAGGAACTAGAAGAGCATGTGCATTGCTTTAGAGTTAACGCAAGCTGATTAAATATTTACATTATTTCTTAGTTCACATTAATTTTAAAAATCATGCATATATTCAGAGGTGTTATTTATCTCACTGTCAAGGTACAATAGAGATGATGAAGGAATAAAAATTTACCCATTTTCCCTGTTTCAGTTTATACTTTTGTTATTTGAAATTAATTTAGAGACTTTTTTCACGATGTTGAAGATAAAACAATGCAATATATCTTCCTCATTATTTGATTCTTGCAATTTGTCTTAAAATAGCATTTGAAAAAATACTTTTGCTATTCATGGAGAAAGAACTGAAACCTTATTATAATGGTGTCACTGGGGGTCTTGGCACAGAACCTACTTCCTATTAAAATAGCCGTATTGTGGTTCAACTCTTTTGGTGTTTCAGAAATGAAACCACATTGAGATATGAGAACAGGTCATGTCAGAGAATTGTCTTTCCTTGTCCGACAGGGCTGCTCACCTGGGAGTAGTGTATATAGTTTACCTAGATTTTAGCAAAGCATTTGAGAAAGGATATCATGCTGTTCTTTTGGAAATAATGGAGAGATTGGGTGACCTGGTAGTACATTTAGATGAATTCAGAGGCGTTTGAACAGCTGGACTCAGAGGGACTGTTAATGGTTTGATGTCATCTTGAAAGGAGGAATCCCTTAGAGTGCCCCTGGGCTATGGATATGGTCCTGTGCCACCTGTATTAATGGCTTAGATAAAGGTATATATAGCATGTAAAATTTGCAGAAGATAAAGCTGAAAAAGATAGTTAACATCCTGCAAAACAGTTAAAAACCAAAAAGATCTTGACAAGTTAGAACTACAATAAGGTATATTTAATAGAGATAAATGTAAAGTCTAATACTTCAGTTAAAAGTATCTCCTTCACAAGTGAAGGTGTTGGTATTGGAGAGAAAGATAACTAGTTCTTAGCCTTAAAGAGATCTAGGGATTTTAGTGCATTGGTATGAGGTCAGCCAAATATTATAATGCGGCCTGTACTGTACTGAGTAACAAGGCCCCTAGGAAACAGGAGCTGAGAGTCCCAAATGATACTGCCATAGGGAGTCCCATCTGGAGCTCACTTCTGAGTGTCATAGTTTAGCAAGGACTTTGACATGGTACAGAGGAGAGCAGCCAGGATAATAAAGCACCTTGAGTCCATGCCATGTGATAATCATTTGAAAGAACTGGAGCTGAATTTAACTTGGAGAAGAGAAGATTCCAGAGAACATAACTATCTTCATGCAGGGGAAAAAAATCGAGTCGAAAAGAGACTGGCCTTGTACTGTTCATGCCCATAAAGCAGAACCAAAAGCAGGGTTAGAGCTGAAAAAAAGACAAACTAGCTTTTCTGTAAGAAGTCCCCAATACTGAGAGCCATCCAAAAGTAGGATAGGTTACCTCAGAGTATAGTGGGTTATGTTCCATTCTACTCTGTAGGCAGATTTCATTATTTTACTTTGGATATTTTTTCTTATGAATATTTTAATACTTCAAAAGGTCTGTATTTTTGTTAATGTAGAGCTTCCATTCACCTTCATTACAATCTCTTTACCTCATAGTATGTTTTCATTAGTTGCTTTAGCCAGTAAAATTCATTTGCTGAATGAAGATCAACCTCCTGATAACGAGCCAGTGTCTGTTTAGGTAAACTAGTCCTCTGACAACAGACACAGTTCATTGCCAGACCTGTTCATAAAGCTCTTTCAGCTTTAGAGGACCTGCCTGAACCTGTACTCTGTAGACATAAACTTCAAAGACTCACTGCAATGACTTCCATGGCTCAATGAGTTGTCAATGTGGGGCCACTGTGAAAGATTCTTAGGTATTAAGTGGTCAAAAAGTTCATTTTTAAAATTAGATTGCTTATCAAAAACTGGAAATCAAGGGGATGCCCATCAATTGGGGAATGGCTGAACAAACTGTGGTATATAAATGTAGTGGAATACTATTGTGCTGTAAGGAATGAACAGGAAGACTTCAGAGAGGCCTGGAAAGACTTATATGAACTGATGCTGAGTGAAAGAAGCAGAACCAGGAGAACTTTGTACACAGCAACAACCACAGTGTGTGAGGAATTTTTCTGGTAGACTTACTTCATTGCAATGCAAGGACTTAAAAAATTCCCAATGGACTTGAAGCAAAATGCCTTCCACATCCAGAGAAAGAACTATGGAATTTTATCATAGAATGAAGCAGACCATTTTCATTTCTATTATGTTTTGTTTGATTTGTTTTTATGATTTCTCCCATTCATTTTAATTCTTTTATGCAACATGACTAAGGTGAAAATGTATTTAACAGGAATGTATGTGTTGAACCTATATAAAATTGTATGCTGTCTCAGGGAGGGAGTGGAGAAGGAGGGGAAAAAAAGCTAAGTTATATGGAAGTGATTGCGGAACACTAAAACAAATAAAATAATTTAATAAAAAAAGGAATTCGATACACAAAAAATAAAATTAGATTGCTGAGGTGATTGAAGTAGAAAATGGATCATATGAGGTTCAAGAAAATTATTGCTTTAGTCATGAACCAGTAATAACCTATGAAGCTTTAGCCTTTACTGTAAAGGGATCTTCCAGGAGCCAAGTTGTTCCAGGTGTTGATGTCCAACTTCCTCTTTCTCCAGTAATAAGGAGACAGTTTGGTATATGTCCAGTCACCTGCAGGCAAATATTTGATATCCTTCTAGGATAAACTATAAATTCTATAGAGCATGTAAAGTCCTTCATAATCTGGACACCCCAAACTGCCTTTTACGCCCCTTCTAATGCTCTGTGATCCACCCAGATTTACTTTAGTGATATTCGTCACTTTTACCTCCCATTTCCTTATCTTTGTACTACTACTGGCCCTCCCCCATACCTTACCCTTCACCTCCAAATCTTAGCATCCCTTGAACTTCAAGGTATAATTTAAAAATAAATCTATGCATCCATCTTTTGCCAGCTCTTCTTATTTATCTGGGATACAGCAATATCTCTCTTTTTGTTTTTTTTTTTTTTTACTTTCCTATTGAGTATATTTTCACTATAGTCATGCTATGTAGTCAGACTAAGATAAATGAAAGAAATCGTATAACAAATCAGAACATGATACACAAACACATACACATACACAAACATGATCTGCTACAATATGTGAGTGACTTCCATATTTCTCTCTCTGAGTGTGGCAGGCATTTTGCCTTGAGATCCTCCATTGGGATTTTTTTTTTTTTTTGGTAAGAAGTTCTTGTGTTATTACAAAAATCTAAGTCTACCAGAAAAAACTCTCACACACTGTGGTTGTTGCTGTGCATAAAGTTCTCCTGGTTCTGCTCCTTTCACTCAGCATCAGGTCATATAAGTCCTTCCAGGCCTCTCTGAAGTCTTCTTGTTCATCATTTCTTATGGCACAATAGTACTCCATTACATTCATATACCATAATTTATTCAGCCATTCCCCAATTGATGGACATCCCCTTGACTTCCAGTTTTTGGCAACTACATAGAGTGCTGCTATAAATATTTTTGTACATGTGGGACCCTTTCCCATTTTTATGATCTCTTGGGTATATAGTCCTAGTAGCGATATTGCTGGGTCAAAGGGTATGCACATTTTTGTAGCCCTTTGGGCATAGTTCTAAATTGCTCTCCAGAATGGTTGGATGCGCTCGCAGCTCCACCAACAATGAATTAGTGTTCCAACTTTCCCACATCCTCTCCAGCATTTATCATTTTCTTGTTCTGTCATGTTTGCCAATCTTATAGGTGTGATGTGGTACCTCAGAGTTGTTTTGATTTGCATCTCTCTAACCAATAGTGATTTAGAGCATTTTTTCATATGATTATAGATAGCTTTAATTTCTTCCTCTGAAAATTGCCTGTTCATATCCTTTGACCATTTATCAATTGGGGAATCTCTTTTTGTTTTTGAAACAAATATATATTCATGGAAGTTTTTAACCATTGTTGTCATTTTCTCCATGAATAAATTTCTGTATGGTTTTTCTTTTTCAATGTTAACATTAGATTATCTTTTACAGTTGAATTTTTGGTCAAGCTTGTACTTGTACAACTTGTACTTTTAAGAAACATATAGTTTTTGAGAGAATGGCACTGATGAATAGAACTAGTGAAATATATCAAGAGAAGTTTCTAAAAATTATATAAAATCTACACGCACACATACACAAACACACACACACTTATATATACACACATTAGTGAATAATTTTTAGAATTATGTAAACAGTCAATCCCCATAATACAATAGTAGTTAACATACATTGAATCGTTTCACATTTGTTATGAATTTTTTCTTCTCATTAGTTATGCTGTTTTTTAACCTCTTTTTAACTTTGCAGTTTAAAAATTCTGTCTTGAGTTATAAAAACTTAACTGTCAGCTTAATTTCACATTATTAAGAAATCAGAACACATTTGAAAATATTTAATTGGAACTGACTTTGTATTTCTAGTTTCAGTTACATACAAATTCAAATTTTGCCAAAATTGAAGTAAAGTCTCTAAAATCAGTCAGTTAATTTGATTAACCTTTTCGTCTTCCTTCCTTGACAAATTTTGCTAATGAAGGATTTATTTTAAGATTATTAACTATGCTTATGTATTTGGTTTGCATTATGTGAAGTCTGCTGCCCATTTACCAGAAATACCTCAGGATATAGTGAAAGAATGTAAAGAGAGGCTGGAGCAGAGCCCTTGCAAAGAGCTTTTCAAAGACTGCACTAGGTAAGTGAAGAATGCACAGCACTGTAATTATTAACAAAAACTGTAAAATATTGTGTTGCCATGAGTAGAAGCTAAGGTAACTTTTTTTCCTGCTGTCAATTAAAAAAAAAACTACAAATATTATTAGAGTATTTTCAAAATTCAAATAAAATTTCCTTATCAACTAACTTTTAAGTGAAAGCAAAGAGGTTCAAAAGTAAGAGCAAATTAATACTGAACTGAAGAATCACAAGTTGAATTAGAATTCCCTGTGATTTATCAGCTGCCTCAAGATTCTCCCTACTCTTTCTCCTAGCGTTTCATTCTTAGGTGTGAAAATAGCCTATTAATTAAGCATAAACTTCCCTGAAAACATCCTTCTGGAACCTTGAATGAATTATTCTCTTTGCATGTATGGCAAAAATGATGACCAACTTCTAAGGTAAATAAAGCTCAGATAATTTAGGAATTCCTGATTAGTCCTAGGAGACAGAAGCATTATGGAAATTTTCAAATTTCAGTAGCCTAGTGTCTTATTGATCTCATCCCCAGGCGAGGTTTTATATTAGGCTCAGTTGAAGGTTTCCTTGGTTTTACAGCCCTTTATTGCTTCTAGTTCATTATCATGTTATATTTCTATAATCCTTTTACATTAAAAGTGTAAAATGCTTTCTCATCTATATTTCAGTATCTTCATAATAGCTTTCTGTGGTTATTGGAAGGATGGCATTTGCCTCATATTAGATGGATGTTAGATGCATAATTTGAGCAGAATCATAGAGCTGTTTGATGGTGGTGCCATTACTAGGACCACCAAGTCACTAAATTTTCCTCTAGTCCTGTTATTCATAACCTGGGATCTACCCCACTGGAGTTTATATGTAGATTTCAGCGAGTCTGTGAGTTTGGATGACAAAAATAAATTACATCTTTATTTTCACTAACCTCTAACTGAAATTAGAGGTTCTTTGTGGATGCTTTACAATGAGGCACATGTATGAATGACAAGATAAGATGTTAGAGGAGTTGTGACCTGTGTTCACAGAGTGACTTCTTTTGTCAGTCAGATCATAGATCCTTCTATGTATCTAGGATTTGGGGCAGTCTTGTTTATGAGGAAACAAGTTTAGACTATCAATTCTTCAACAGCTCAGGCATCTTGACACTGTAGCAACTGCTATTGTCCTTTATGGTTAGAAGTATTTAGATCACCCCTATCAGCCTGGATTATTTATAAGGACTAAATGGGATAGGAATAGGGACTTCATGATACAGGAAATTGCAGGTAGAAGAAATTTAAGGTCTTTATTACAACTCACAATCTTAGAGTTGCTTAGAGCACTGAGATTTTCAAAGGGACTTGCCCAGGTCCACATAGTCAGTATGTGTCAGAGATGGAACTTGAACTGAGGTCTTCTTGGCTTCAAGATCAGCTCTTTATCCACTTGCCTCCAATGTGATTGAAAAGTAGTAGAGACCAGAATATCAATAAATGTGTATTTTTATTAAAGGTAAATCTTATATCTTAAAGTAGGAGGCTGAAGAGGTATAGTACAAAACTCAATTAGAATAGGTCTACGGAGACAAATTACATCCTGCAAGATCAGGTGTGTAGGTAAGAAAGATGCTGAAAACTAAGGTATAGAACAAACAAAAAATAATAACTGTGCTTCAGAAGTCACTAAATGATTCATACGTGTTGACCTACCAGTACCATGGCTAGTTCCAAAGAGATCAAAGAGAAAGGGAGAAAACTCATATGGATAAATGCACTTACAGTGGTTCATTTTGTTAGAGAGAAGAAGCAGAGAAAAAAAAGAACTGGAAACAAAAGTTGGTGCCCATCGATTTGAAAATGACTTAGCAAATTATAGGGTAGGAATTTAATGGAGTGTTATTATTCCATAAGAAATGATGAAAGGGATGGATTCAAAGAAGCCTGGAGAGATTTACATGAGCCAGTGCAGAGTGAAATGAGTAGAACCATTTTATGTGAAAAGCTGGGTTGGAGGACTATAGGAGAATACGTTTTCACACAACCCCACCAACACTGAGTTTCGAGTAGAAGATGTGATTATTAGTGAGCTGGAGCATTTTTGCCTTGTTTGAGGGGTTGAATTGAATTTGGCCATTGTGATCTTTGTTTTCAAATATATTTTGGATTTTTGTTAGAGTTACAAAAATTTTTTTTCTTTTCATTATGTTGTTTTTATTGCATAGTTTCTTTTAATATAATGAAGAACAACTATCTGTCCCTTCACAATTCCTATTTGTTGAAAAGCAAAGTCATCTTCCTGTCACAGTTAAGTACTTTGTATTGTTTTCTTCTACCTTTTTTTACAGTTTATGGGTTTTCATTTTGGAAATTTTTTTGTAATTCCCTGAAGTATATTGTGTGAGATGTGGGACTAATGCTGTCTGATATTGCTAGACAAATCCACATTTTCCTAGGTACATTTGTTAAATAACTCATTCTTTAACCAATTTTATTTCCTCTAGTTTTTGTATGCTTTTTATTGTGTCTATCCCATAGCACAGAAGAGCCCCAGGTTTGTCCCCAGAGAGAGAATTGTCTTTACATCCCGTCGCTTCCCGCCTCTGTTCCTCCTCTGTAAAATAAAGATGCTGTAAATTACTTTTAAGTTTCTTTGCATCTACAAATTTGTGATTCTCTGATCCATTGATTTTTGTAAGATTATTTTTATTTTTTGACCAGCACCAAATGTATTTGAAAATAATAATTTGTAATATGTTTTAAAAGCTTTTTTCTCCTCCAGCATCCCTCTTTGTGAGTTTACCTGCTTGTTTTTCCATATAAATTTCATTATAGCTTTTTATTGATTCTGTGAAGAAACATCCTCGGTATTTTGATTGATATTGCATAAATTAATTTTGAGACTATTATTATTTTTCCCCTATCAATCTGATATATCCTTGAATATTATTTCTCTCTTATTTCAGTCTTGGTGCATTTATGATGGTATTTATACATTCCTAGTTAATTCCAAAATGTAAGATAGCTCCTGTTTGTGCCGTAACTAGGGGTTATTTTTCTTTTTTACATTTTCTTGATCTGTATTAAATGCCTCAATATGAATTAAATAATTAACTAATTAATTTAATGCCTCAGCATTAAATAGTGAGGCAGTGATTAAATAAATAGTAGGTTAATATAAGGGAATACTGTAATGTAATTAAGATTGACAAATATGAGGAGTATAAAAAATGAATACCATTATGAAGTAATTCAAAAGTAGTAAAACCAGAAGGGAGAACTTGCTGTGATTATATAAAAAAAAAAGAATGACTTGTCAAAGAATCTTGATAGAGAACTAATGAAAGTGATTGAAAAGTTTATACATTGACTTTTATAATTTGAAATTATAAATTGAATTTCATTGATTTAAATGTAAACATTTACAAAATAATTTCATTGTAATATTTCATATTATTTATAATTCATTTTTTAAAACAACTATATGACAATTAAATATCAAAAAACAACAGAAGAAACATGAACTAAAGTATATTGAACAGTTGTCCAAAGTGTAAAAAGGAACAGACCCTGCAAATACAACTGTAAGCCAAGTTAGTTTTCACCTGGAAAGAACTGATGTTAATATACACATTTACACTATAGATAATACCATCATCCATTATCATCCTATTTAAGGAATAAGTTTTTTAATGAGCCCTTTACAATTTTTCTCATTAGCATGTTCTCAGACACTTATCTGGATACTTGGAATAAATATTCCCAAATAGTATTCTACATGTGAAATTCTGTATACCATATCCATTTTCCTATATTTTTAAATTTAAAAATGCCACAGTAGAGTCGCAGTAGAATATTTCTTTAGTAGCACCAGTGGCAGCAAAAGTACTAGAGAGTCAGGATTCCTGATGTTCAAATTTAACCCATTACATATGAAATTTGTTCCCTGAGTTATGCAAAATTCCATGTATTCAGTTTTTTTACGGTAGGTAACTATTTTGCTCAGTTGACTCATCAATATAAAGTCATATTATAATTCAGAAAGGCATAATTGTGTAAAATATTTTTCTAGGGTTGTCCATGATTATTTAAGTGGAAGACCATTTGAGGAGTACCAAGAAAGCATGTTTTTCTCTCGCTTTTTACAGTGGAAATGGTTGGAAAGGTATGGTGTGTGTGTGTGTGTGTGTGTGTGTGTGTGTGTGTGTATGTACTTTTTTTCTTCACATTGTTCATGATGAAAATAGCAACCTTCAATATATTATGTAAATTTCATTGTAATTTTATGGAATTCTATCATGGAAACTCTTTATTATTGGCATTGTTTATCCTGGAAAGTTAGTAATAAGACTTTAGTGCTGAAATCATTGAAATAAATAATAAAATTTTTCTTGGTTCAGCTCTCTATGTTATTTTATTTTATTTTTTTATGCATGTTAGCCTTCTACATAAGGCATTTAGTGATTAGAATTTATAAAATCTTTGGAAAATCATTCATTCCAATTCTTTTTTTGCTTAGAAAACAAGACTAAAATAACAGGAATATTCTTTAGAATGCTTTTTTTTCTTCTTCATGTATCTTCTTTCCCCCTCTTTTTTGTGGTTAATAAAATTTAATGAAAATTATAATAAAGCTACTATGTCCTGGATTAAAAAAATGAGCTTGGCCCCAAATGAGGGGTAGGAAAAGATATGACCTCCACTCCTTTGCAGTGGTCAGGGTCTATAGATATGGAACACTGTATATGAAGTCATGTTTTTTTATGTATTGTTTAGATTTGCTATTTTTTTCTCTTTTTTAAAAAATGGCATTTCTTCCAGTTATATGTAAAGACAATTTTTAACATTCACTTTTACAAAATTTTTAGTTCCAAATTTTTCTCCCTCTCCCCAATTTTCCTAAAATGGTGAGCAATTTGATATAGGTTATATATGTGCAATCATGTAAAACATATTTCCTTATTAGTCATAGTTGTTGAAGAAGAAACAGACCAAATGGAAAAAAAAACGAAAAAGAAATTTAAAAAGTGAATATAGTATACTTTGATCTACATTCAGAATCCATCAGTTCTTTCTCTGGATGTGGGTAGCATTCTATATCATGAGTCTTTGTAATTTTCTTGGATCGTTATGTTGCTGAGAATAGCTGAGTCATTTATGATTGATCCTTACACAGTATTGTTGTTACTGTGTACAATGTTCTCCTGGTTCTGTTCATTTCACTTTCTATGAGTCCATCTAAGTCTTTCCAGGTTTTTCTGAAATCTGAGTGCTCATCATTTCTGATTAACTGCACAATAATATTCCACTACATTTATATTCCACAGCTTGAGTTCACATCACCCCTCTTTTTTAATGGATTCTCAGTCACCCTGCATTTGTTATGTGCTAAATTATATTCCAGGCACAGTGCTAGGGATACAAAGAAAAGCAAAAACACAGTCCCTACCTTCGAGGATCTCACATTCTAATGGGAGAAAAAACCTGCAAACAGCTATATATACAGTGGGGTGGAGAGGGTCAGGAAAAGCCTTTTGCAGAAGGCAAGATTTGAGCTGAATCTGTGCTGAGTCCTAGAGGCAGAAGGAGAGCATTCCAGTCATGGGGAGAGCCAGTGAAAAGGCCTGGAGCTGTAGAGTAAGTGGAGGGGAGCCAAGTCAGAGAAGACTGGAAAGTCAGGGTGGGGCCTAGAAGTGAAAGCCCTGCAAAGCCAAAGGATTTTGTTTTGTTATCCTGGAAGTGATGGAACCTAGAGGTGTTTGTTAGGGAAGTTATGAGATCAGAGCTTTGCTTTGGGAAGAATCACTTGGGCTGTTGTGCAGTTGGGAAGATGTAAAACCCATCTAAGCCTGTCCAGAATATGTTGAAAATAGTCCAGACATGTGAGGTGGTGCAAACTTACACCAGGGCTCAGCATGTGAGTGGTGGGAAGGAAGACAGAAAAGCCATGGCCAAGGGGGAAGCAAGGTTTAAGGATGGTTTGTTCCATGAATGCTCCCTAAGAGTCATGGGTTATATGCCAAAGCTAGGAGCCTGGATACCTGGAAAGGGCAGAAACACTCTCCACAGAGTTAGGGAGTTGAGGAAAGGGGAGTATCTGGGGGAAAGATAATGAATTCTCTGTTAGACTTTTTGAATTTGAGATAACTCCCAATCAAAAGGATAATTGCTCATGAAATGACCAGTTCGTCAGTTTTTAAAGACTTCTTCAACGTGGTAATACCAGTCCATCAGCAGACTTTTATGAAGCACTTAACTATATGCCAGTTATTGTGCCAAGAGCTCAGTATACCAAGGAAAAAAGCAAAATCTTTCCCTGCCCTGAAGGGGAAAAGAGGGAGCACAAAGCAAAGAGGCTCAAACACCTATTTGAAGTAGACTAGTAGGATGTGTGATCCTCCCCTGAAAAGATGGCAGACCTTTCCTACAGCATCTCTGCTGAGAGGGGAGTAGAAAGATCATCTTACTGCAGGTGAGAACCCTTTTCCCCTGTATTGTTTACTGCCATTAGTATCCAGAATTAGTAAGGACTGGAGGGTAATTCTATATCTTATTGAAAATCCCTTGAAAAGCTTGGAAGGGTCGGTTGTTCCTTGTTAGAATCCATCCCATTGGAAACAATCTGTATTTCTTATAGATTATTCCTCTAGAGGGCTCTCTAGATCCTGACCACAAGTACCTATTGTGCTCATTAGCATTCACACATATTTGTGTGTCCTCTTCTGCATGATCACTTAGCCAAAGGAAAGACACTGATCCTTTAATCAAGTAGAGTCAAGCAAGAATTTGGCTTGTTTACTTTAACATAGACTTATAGTGTGAGATATCTAACGTATATTCTGTTTTTGTTTTTTTACCGACTAGGCAACCTGTAACAAAAACTACATTTAGACATTACAGAGTTCTAGGAAAAGGAGGATTTGGAGAGGTGAGTAATGGGGGAGCTGTCAGCAACAATTCTTGAGAGAGTGGAACAAAATGAAAATTGAACTGCAAAGCGTCAGCTGTAGTTACATTGTTATTCCAGTATTGATTTAAGTCATAAATTTTCTTTGCTGCCATCAGCGTATGTCATTGATGGTCTAGTTTTCTGCTATACCTGAAACACATTGATCCCAAGGGGAGGTAGAGCTTTTTATGAAGGGCTTGACTGTGCTACCATTAGTCTTTTACTGTGGCATCTTAGAAGTGTGTGTGTGTGTGTGTGTGTGTGTGTGTGTGTGTATTTTCCAGGAATGGAGGGCTGCACAGGGCACTTTGCTAGATGAAATTTGGAATGCTTCCTTTTTGGTATTGATTGAAGAGGGAGGGAGGTTTTTCAAATAGAAGTGTTTCTCCTTTGTTTATCACTTCATTCAGGGACTCATCTTGCTGTCCCTGAAGCACATTTCTCTCATAAGTGGAGGTAGAATCCTTGCCTTTGACTCTGCTAGTCTCCTCCTTTCCTACATTTGAAATACGTTTCAGGATGAGAAAGGAGGCCAGGAATTTATAAAGGGGGCTTTCTAGCATAATGAAGTTGATGCCCTTCTTTTGGATAGCAATGGAGGAGGATCTGATGATAAGTCATAAAGATATCTATTGTCTTCATTTGTGGCTTTGCCACAGATGGTCTAGTTCTCTGGTAGACCTGCGACATACTTGCCCTCCCTAGAAAGAGAGTTTTGGAGGAAAATTTTGGCTTGAGGAGGTTGACGCACTTTTGAAACTGCAGTGGATTTCTTTGACTCTCAGTACTCTTGTGGTAGAGAAGCTGTAGTGGCTGGAGTTGCCAGAAGAAGAAGATTCCTTCCTTCAAGGAGATTTCCATCTGACCAACCAGCAGCCATATATATAGGTGTGGGTACTCTCCCCTTAGATCAACCATCAGTATCATCACAAATCCATCACTGATGCCGTGGGGCTACTGCTGGGCCTGTTTGGAGGCAAAAGAGAAAGAGATGGAGCAGAACTTTTCAAGGCAGACATTAGATGTTATCTACCACCACCATTCCTCTTATCTGGTTTCTCCTAAACAAGCATTCTCTGAAATAGGGATGCCAGTCAGTATTATTATTTTTCTTACTTAGGAATTCGCATTCTTCCCCTATTTCCCTCCATGGACCTCAATTTCTTTATTTATAAAATGAGGGTAGGTGTTAAATAAATCATTTCTATAGGATTCATTACAGCTTTGATTCTAGGACTTAATGTAAATTTTATGAATCCTAATAAAAATGTTCTAGGAACAATACTCCTTTTTCCTGCCTCTCCCAAACTAAGTGTTTTGAAGGTTGACATGAATATTTTAGCAAGTTGTAATTGTTATGAGGAAAAGAGAAGCATTTTTAAATCACCAGGGTCGACTTAAATTGTAGATTAAATTGAACACATTCAGTTTTTACTTGATGCAAATAATAAACTATTATGATTAGACAGGGTTTAGATTAAATGACTTCTGAAGTCTCTTTCAGCTTGGTGTGACTTTTCTACTCATTTCTTTTTTCCTGTATTATCAGTATGACTTTGGAAATTTATCGATTTGAAACAGTGAATTCCTGTAAGAATTATGTGGGACCTGTTCAGTGCAAAGAAACATTTAGGACATTAAAAACCAAGTACTTTAGAAAGAGAGCTAATAAAAGTCACATTAAATTTGACTAGAGCTAAACAGAACAGACAAACTCCTGCCCAAATGAAAATCAGTTTCCTTTATTTCTTTCAAGCTTATCTCTGAAAAGTTATCAAGGCATTATGTATACTGTTAAATAAGTTCATTGATTACTTCTCAAACATCTGTGACTAATTTGATTTCTCTCCCATGCCCTTTAAAAGTTGCCATTGGGAAGTCTTAGAATCTTGCAAGATCCAGTCATCCTCACTGCTTAAACCTCATTAGCACCTTCTACTCCTTTGATTGGAGAGTGGAATAAATACAAGTTAGACATCTCATTTCTCAGTCAGCTGCATGCATTTTGGACTGTTTTGGTTTATCCACCATGCCCATTCACTGGGCGCCTTCCCTCTCCCCTTTTAGCTTTGTACGTGTGTTATCTTTGCCTTTTGGTTTGTAAGCTCCTTGAGGGTAGAAACTCTCTTTTTTTCTTATTTGTGTCCAGCACATGTAGTTCTGTGCTTAGCACATAGTAAGCACTTAATGTTATTGACTAACAGAATGATTTTATATTTGCATTTAAATGGCCCCAAATTAGTGTCTATATTTGAGCAGTTTGGCTGTTTAAAAGATGAATACTTTTCTTATAACTGGTCAGATTCCTGAGTATAGCCTATAATATATGCATGGATTGTACATATATAAATACCTAACAGTATATTTTCAAACTTGGACACCCTCCAGTATGTTATTGTCCTTATAGACTCTACTTCTTTCTTGTTACCTTCCAAAAGACAAATCTAAATTTTCTGAGTTTTTTATCTTAAATGGAATCAGCTCCAGAAAAGTAGATTTCTAATATTATTGAAGTTCTTTCTTTGCCTTAATATTAAGTTCAATAAACACTTATTTAGCGGCTATTACCCTTCAGGGCACTAGGGATAAAGGCAAGAAACAACCCTTGGTCTTAAGGGTTACATTCTGTGAGTTAGAAGGAGTCAGATACATTTGCACAGAAAGAAGTAGAATTTGAGGAGAGCGTAGACAACGGGGGGATCAGGAAAGGCTCTCTCTGTTCAGTGCACCTCAGCTGTGTATGATGGTGGACTGGCCATTGAAGCACAGAGTTAAGCAGAGTGAATTCCTGGTATTCAAACCAGCCTGTGCCAAGAGAGTGTGGATGGAGGTGGAGTGTGAGGAAGTAGACCTTGGAGCACAGAGTTTGTGACAGGCAGGATAGAAGGGAGGAAGTATAACGTGAAATGTCTAGAAAAGGAGAGGAGCTAGTCAGACTGACAGACTTCTGATGAGTAATTTGTATTTAATCCTAGAGGCAGTAGAGAATTACTAAGGTAAAAATATATTGACTTTTGTATCTTGACATTTTTTGCTTTTTCACATACTGTAATTTAAATTTCAAATAATAACTCACATTTATATAACATATTCCTTCAGTTGCTCTTTGAGGGAAACAATTCAAATTTCATTCCCCATTTTATTAGTGAGAAAATTGAGGTTGAAGGAGGTTGTAATTTGCCTACAGTTGTATTTATAAGAAGTATCAGAGATGGGGCTCAAATGCCAGTCTTTTGACTTCAGACCTAGTTACCAGCTTATAGTCTTGGAAAGAATAATGAGTTCAAAGAATGGACCATATTTAAATTTTAATATTTCTTTGTAGCCTGCTTGCAGATTTCTAATGGTCTTCTTGATTGGATTTTCCTGTTCTTCATTGCTGTAGATGAATTTGGAAGAGAGAAGAAATTTTTAAATGAAATTTTAAAATTAAAATTAATAGAATAAAAGATCATTTTAGACTGGAAAACACCAGAAGTATATGAATCTCTTTTCTTTTCCCTTTAGGTATGTGCCTGCCAAGTACGGGCAACAGGAAAAATGTATGCTTGTAAAAAGCTGGAAAAAAAGAGAATTAAGAAGAGGAAAGGAGAGTCTATGGCATTAAATGAAAAGAGAATTTTAGAAAAAGTACATAGTAGATTTGTAGTAAGTATCTCTTTTTTGATCTTATAAAGTATAATGTTAATTGTTTTGCTTCATTTGTAGCAGTGATGTCAAATTCCAATAGAAAACAGGAACCACTAAGCCATATATAAAGAACCTCAAAGGCCATATATTAACTTGCTTTTAAAACGTAACATTATCTATGTCTCATTGTTGTTATTCATTTTCTTCAGTCATGTCTGACTCTTCGTGACTCCATCTGGGTTTTTCTTGCCAAAGATACTGGATTATTTGTCATTTCCTTCTCCAGCTCAGATAGGCTTAAGTGACTTGCTTAGGGTCATACAGCTAATAAATGTCTGAGATCAGATTTGAACTCACGAAGAGGAGTCTTCCAGACTTCAGGCCTCCACTTTATTCACTGTGTGACCATGATTTATTGTATTTTAATTTATTTTGTTAATTATTTTCTAGATACATTTTTATCTGGTTTGGGCCTCACTTGAGAATGCTGTACCCTGCATGCGGCATTTTTATATGTCTAATTCCACAGTGTTGCCATCAAAAACCTATTTCTGAACTGACTAGTTCAGTTTCTTTGGTCATAGCCCTGTCCTTGGAAATCACAGTATTTTTTTTTTTTGAGCTCATTCATTTTTAGCAGCTTGTATTATCAACATGTCATTAATAGTGGTATACTTTTATATTTCATTTTTTTATTTGTATAAACAGTTCATCCATTTTATGCTTGCTCAGACTTTAGATTTCCTTTTAACAAAAAACTCTGCACATTGGTGTTTTCATCTATATGTGTCTTTTTTAATGCTAATTAGGAATATCATTAATTTATACATTTTTTAAGGTGAAAAATTCTGTTTAGAAATCTTTGTTTAGACTCTCTACTACAGTCATCATAGTTCTTTTTCTTTAGAACAGTGGGGTTGAATGTTTCTTTTTTTAAATATTATTAGTTTGGTTTTTAGGGAAAGCCTTTACCCTACAGGTATTTCCATTCTATGCCGTATTGCTACGTTGATGTTGCTTTATTGTGGTTAAAAATATCACATTGAGATATTTTCAATATTGTACCTAATCCTGCCATTAACAAGTAGAGTTTATTAAAGTTAATTTAGCATTGTAAAAGATTTATGAAGCAGATTCCAGGACCTTAAAAATACTTCCTAAAAATAAAACCATATACTTCATTTTCATTTTAACATAGGTCTTGTTGAGGAGTATTGATTGGGGAGAATCCTAAAACCCAAGATATATACGATATTCTTTCTTTCAGATATCACCTAAGCTTAAATGACCTAAGATGTCATTTATGATTTAACATTCCAATCTCATGCAGTTATCTTATTTTTAATTAAAATTGTTGAAGTCAATATGATATTGTAAAGTACTATGCATGAACTCAGAAGACCTGGCTCAAAACCTGGTCCTGTGACCTTAGGCAGAAATTTGCTTAACCTCTCTGAGTCTCAAAGGTTTGTGCAGTGAGGACAATCATATTATACCTAAATTACTTCACTTCATGGAGTGATAGAAATGATTGCTGTATAACTATGCTATTAGTGATAAGATATTGTCTTAGAAATTTTTCTGAACATGCATATATCTTAATTTGCTTTTTCTGTGGCTGTTGTTTTAACAGAAATTAGCTGATGGAAAATATAGCTTCTTAATTAAGAGTTTGTAATCTAAGTTGAATTTTTTTAAAGTGCACAAGTGATTTTGTTTGATTAGATTTATTTTCTCTACTTAAAACAGGATGACTTAATTTCCTTTGTATTTGCCCCTACCAGAGAGCCTATTCTACTGAATTCATGATGCTTGTCAGTATTAAGAACGATGATGGTGTTTGTCATTCAGTATTCAATGTAGCAAAAATTGTGGGGCATATTTGTAAATTGTACTGGAAACCCCCTTTACTCAGTTTTAGAGAGTTGTTGACTGGTTCTTTCTGGCAAAGCTAGATAAGACTTTTTGTACCCCCAGCTCTTAGCACAGTCCCTGGCACATCATAGGCACTTTAGTAAATGGTAGTTGACTGACTAATAACTATCGGTATTCTAGAAATGTGAGATTTACTGAGTCAGCGTAATACTGAAGGAACTCACCCGTGTCACTATTGATTTCTCACTGTGTATAAAGCCAGAAGACAAAAGTAAGTTGTAAATAAAGGAAAGGCTACTGTCCTTACAGGCTGTCCTTGGAATTGAAGCTGGTTTTCCTATGTATCTAAAGGCAACAAGAGACATCATTTTATGAGACCCATGATCATTTCATGTTGCAGAAACCTTAATAAACATTTTTAAAGCCATCATGAAAATATTGCAGATTATACTCCAACAGTTATTTTAACGTACAAGAAAGTAGAGAAATTTGTGAAGAATTTTATAAGGCCCTCCACATTAGGTTGGCATTACTTTAATTCTCAGTGACTTGAATGCAACAATGGGCAGTTAGATTCTAGATTAATAAAGAGATCTACAGCAATATTTGCTTTAGACTATACAAAAATATCATGCCTATGTACTATGAATACTTTATTCAAGAAGAGAGGAAGTTCTGGACATGCTGAGCACCAAGTAACCTAAGTAAAATGAAATGCAGACTTTATCTTGACAGAGACAGACTGATTACCAATGTAGGAATAATTTCAGATTCATTTATCTGTATGCAGTCAGACCATCATCTTGTATAAAGCCAAAATCATTACTAAATTATAAGAAAGAATAAAAATGGAAACAATCTAACATGCAATTAAAAACAATCCCAGCCTAAATTTAAAAAATACATATTGACCACAAAAAATAGGAAATGACAAAAGAATATTGCTGTAGAATATCACCATTTCTTTAGGAAATTAAATTATAGTAAGTCATCCACTATAACAAAGAGGCCAAAAGAGCCTAGAAACACCTTGGCTATAAAGTATCGGATGTACTTGCCAAACGAAGAAATGTGGTAGCAATAGCAACCGTGGTTTAGAATAAAAGACACGGAAGTATATAAAAAGTACAAGGCAGCTTGGTTGGGGAGAAGTACCAGCACCTTGGAGAATTAGAAAAGATCTCCTGTAGTTCATATTTTAACTGAGCTTTGAAGAGAATTAAGGATTCTAAGAGACCTAGGTGAGAAGGGGTCATGTTCCAAGTATTAGAACATACTCAGAGAGATAGGAGTCTTTTATGAGGAACTGTAAGAAGACTGGTTTGGCTGGACCAAGGATTGTTTGTAGATGAGTATGTATATTAAGGTTGGAAAGTAGATTGTGCCTAGTTTTAAAGGGGTTTAAATGTCAAACAGGAATATAAATACGACATATCTAAAAAAATCACGGACATTATTGTTAGGAAAGGTAACTGAAAATATGATAAACTGCTGACCCATATGCCTAATTTCTCATCTCTGTAAGTCTATAAGAATGATCTACGTGTATATTAAGTGCATATTTTAAAAAGATCTGAGAGAAGTCCTTTGCAAATGGTATTCTGTAGCAAACTACAGGTTTATAGTTAACCCTGTTGCCTGGAAGGTGTGGAGAATACCAGCTCCCACTATGTTTATTATTTGGCTATGAAAAGTATTTGGTTCAAAACAAAATGCTGCTGTAAAAGCTCCCCTTGTATGCAGATGTTAAAATCTTAGAGGATTCCTTGAAAGATGCAATAACCTACGTAACTTTGTTTGACAGCTGATTATTAACATCATTCAGTCCATAAAATGAGTATTTGAACAATTCTCTGTTGATCATAAATCTTCCACATATTCTTGTTTACTGATAATATATTGATTGTATTAGGCTTTAGAACATTATAGAACCGCTTACTTTCCCAGTCTTCTTACACTTTACTCCCCTCAGTGCACTCTACCATCTTACCATACTGGGCTATTTGCTATCTTCCATACTCTTTCTCCCACCTTCATGCCTTTTTGCCCTTGTTGGCTCCAAGCCTGGAATACTCGGCTCACTGACTTGTAGTTTTCCTAATTTCTTTCAAGACTAAGCTCAGACTCATCTTCTTGAGTTCAAATCTGGCCTCAGATAGTAGCTGTGTGACCCTGGGCAAGTCACTGAACCCTGTTTGCCTCATTTTCTTCCTCTGTAAAATGAGTTGGAGAAGGAAATGGAAAATCATTCTAGTATCTTTGCCAAGAGAACCCCAAATGGGGTCATGAAGAGATGAACGTGACTGAAAATAACTGAACAATGCAGAGGTGCATGGTTACCGTGAATAGGCAAAAAAATTGCACATCAGCAGGTGCCTAAAACATATGATCAAAGAGATATACAAAAGTCTCAAAAACTCTAGTACAATTTTAAGCTTTAATCAGTTAAATAGCTTTAATAGGATAGAATTTGGGACATTCTATATCTCCTGAAATAAAGGCAAGTCTGCAGTGTAGTGTGAGTAAGCAATAACCAGTAGACAAGCCTTTTCATGAGTTTGTGTTAATATAATACCAAAATCTCTAAGAGAAGGTCCCAAAGACATTAGTGGATAATTTGCAGGACATGGATAAGAATAGAACTACATGAGAAAGCATGAATGTGTATCTATGTCATTAAAAGGAATATCCCCATTGATGACACCACTGATCAGCTGATATATCTTCATTTATCTTTTCAGTCACTTTTTAGCATTTATGATTTGGACTGTCTTCTTCTCTTCAACCTGTAGATAATGTCCCTCCTTAAGAAATGAACACTAATACCCTTTTTTTGTTCTGTATTTTTCCATTTCTCTCCTTCATCTGAACTCCTAAGGTAAAAAACATGATAGTTAATTCATTCTTAAATCCTTTAACATTTGGTTGCTTACCCAGTAATGAAACAGAGATCTATGCTTAAAAACCACTTTCTACTTCACAAATACAAGAGACACTTAGTGACTTAACTTAACTTAACTTCTCTAAACTCTTTGATACTTTTAGGTAATACTGTTCATCTCCCCTGGCCTAAGCTTCCATAATAGAGCCCTAACTCTGTGTCTCTATGTTCAATGTCTTTTCAGCAACTCTGTCTCAAACTTCTTCACTTTCATAGTAAGAGTCCCTCAGAGCACAGTCCTTGAACACTTAGATTTCTTATTTTATGCAACTGAAGCAATATTCACTTTCATGGATTTAATTACCTGTGTGGACAAGTCTTTTTTTCTTATCAAAAAGCTTAATCTTATATATCAGCATTCTGTCCTATGAGACATTTTAAACAAGATATCTTCCCAGATGTCCAGTTTACTGAGATATAGGTGGATTGTTATATGGATTAAATGATGTATAATAGATATGAAATCACTAAGTGATAAGTTGTAACTGATAAATTATCATACATTTATCAGGAATTATCACATGCTCCAATGCAATATTCACAGCGCCTATGGTAGCCATGAATATCGCAGTGCAATTCTGAATAGCAAAATAGAACAGACTTTCTATGTGGAAGACAGAATCAAAACATTTATTCAGATACCAGAAAGCCAAATCCATCATCGGAACAAAAATCTATACACAATAACAACGCAGAGAACAACACCATCCCCAAGTCTTCCCCTTGCTAGACATCTCACAAACCGGCTCCCTTACATAAATGACAAGTAGGCTTCCTTAAACAAAATGCCCTTCTCACATTCACAGCCAGCTGCAGGCTTGCCTGCATCCTTCAGTTCTGACTGCTCTCTCACTAATTTCCTCTCAGCTGTGCTCTAGCTCCACCACTTCCTGTTCTACCTATTCAGCAAACTCCTCCCACCACAGGATCCATGTTAATCAGATTTCATGTGACCCAGGCAGGTCACATGGAACTATTAATGAATGGGAAAGATCTCCCCATTTAAATTACCATTACAGCACTCCATAATCCTCTTTCATAGTAGACATTAGCATTATCCATCAAGTATCCACTGCCAGGAACCTCAGGATTATTTTAAATTTACCTTCAGACTTTGGAACAGATACAAATCCTGCTGTCCTTTTCATGCATCATCTGTATGTATCCCTTCCTTCATTTGAACTGTGGTTCTCTCTCCCCTGGTCTGCTATATTAGAGCCATCTCACCTTATTTTTCTCCTTCCTGCACTACCTCATAGAATCTCTTCTTATATTGCTCCCAAGTGTGACTCTTCATGTTGTCTCCTCCCTCTGTGTTGTGGTGACTTCCTCTTATCCTGCACTTTCAAGTCAGAGGTTCTTATCAATCATTGTCACTTACTAAATAAATGCTAGCTGTGTGCTGAGTGCACATCAAAGTGCCCCAATTGTTTTCCTTCCCCATTTTATCTAGTCTGTTTGACATCTCATGCATAAGTGCCCAGTGCCACCTCCATATGTTCATTTTGTTCCTGCCTGATTCTTCTCAGCAATACCTAGGATGCCTTTTGGTTTTTTCTTCTACAGCTTCTTCACACCCGCCACTCAGATCCTCCATGAAACTTCACCCTCTGTAGACACCTCCTGTAGTCTGTGCTGCAGATGTTAATCTTCTACAGCTTTTCATTCTCTGTCACATCTATCCAAGTTTATTCTTGTCTTTTGCCCTGGAAATAAATGTGCCTTTCACCTATGTGTTTGGAAAATATCTTACTGTTTATTCACATATTATTCACATTTTATTCTGAAGTCTTTATTTCTCATTTATTTTCATATTCTTGAGACTTAAAATCTAGGCATTACTGGAACAGAGTGTAGATCTGGGTAATTCTTTTGCACAAAGCTCTGTACATGTTACTGATTGATGGATACTTAAAAGGACTTATGAATGCTAACTACCTAGTACATTTTTTCTTCTTAAAATGCTTCTGTATAATACTTCTTGATAAGTCAGAGTTGTCTCTTCTTTTTAATTGAATAGCTTACTTGACAGTTTATTTTAATTTTTTTGACTCAGTCTTTTAGCTTTTTAGGCCCAATTGCGTGGATAAATGTTGAATGATGAATTTCAAGAGCACCACAAGTATATTCTCGTTTAAGATTATCCTTGCAAGTCATTTTGTAAGGAGGTTCCAGTTTCTTGGTTGTTGAATCATACCCCCAAAGAGATTATGGGTAGAGGTAACTAATAAGAGTTAGCTTAGTAAACCAAAAAGATTGAATTGAAAGGAAATTTGCATTCTCTAGGAGTCTCTCTAGGCACCATGTCAGTTTAGATAATATAGCCTAGAAATGTATAAATTTTAGTTGACTTTAAGAGTTAAAATTTAATTCCTTTAAACCTTAAATCAAAGATAAAATGATAGTAAATTCGGTTGTGTACAATACCAAGAAATAACCTCTTTTATTCTTTAACTGTACTTGGCTTTTCACATTAGGATTCAGCAAAAACAAAACAAAACTTTCTGCATTTTAAAATTGATTTTTAATATAACTTTTCCTTTGATTAGGATATTTCCCTTATATGTATGTGTGGTTTGTCATTTGCAAAAAAGTGTCATTGGTTTTGGTTGTTAGAGGAATCTTACCCATTTATCACTTTTTAAATCCCATGTGAAACAAAACATTGCTGCCCTTTCCTAGCTGTGTGTGGACATTTAAAAATTTTTATTAATAACTATTTTGATTTAATCACTCAAATAGTAGGACATTTATATCTCTGGTGTCGTAGATATACATGGATACCTAGATTTCTTAATTTTTGAAAAACTGGTTTGGAGAAAATTCTTGTGTTTAAAGCTGTTCTCTGATACGGGCTTGTGGAGCTTGTTTTTGGTTCTTGAAGACTGTGCCAGCAGGGCACAAGATGGTAGATATTTTCAAGCTAGAAAGTATCAGTTGTAAGGTAGGCAGCAGACCGTGGGCGTCCTTCCCATTGACTATGTCAGCTGAGTTCAGAAAGACTGTTAATCAGAAGATTGGCAACCAAATTACAAGTATTTTTGGCCATAGAAATTTATGAAAGTGTTCACAAAGGCTGGGAGCAACGGTTGCAACCTGCATTAGGAGTTCCCATGCAGATGACATCGCATATTCTTTTTAAGCAATTGGATTAGATAACCTCTGAGGTCGCTTTTTGGGGTTGGTGGGAAATGCAGCGAGCTAGAGAGATCTTGCCAAATGTGGTGCTAAAATACAGATTAATGGCTAATATATTCTCTAATTTTGCCTGGAATTAAAGTGAAACTTGTTAGTCTATGGCTTGTGGTCTCTATCCCCTTTCCTTTTTTTTTTTTTAAGCAATGGTGACATTTGTACTTCCTCAATGCTTCTGTACCTCTCTCATTCTCCATAGTCATTCAGAGAACTCTGACAGTCAGTTATCTAATATTGATTAAGTGCCTACTATGCTTAGGAAAGCAAACCAGTCCCTGCTCTCAAGAAGCTCAGTCTAAATCTATGATTATTTATTTCCCTCTTCATAACACTCTCCTCTACTGGTTCTTCTTCTCCTTGTCTGACTGTACTTTCTCAGTATTCCTCACAGGAGTGTCATTCATGATCCTCTCCCTCTGTATGGGTATGCCATAGGACTCTGTCCTAGATGGCTCTGTGCAGATGACTGACAGATTTTTATGTCCAGCTCACATCTCTCTCCTGAGTTCATTTTACACTACCAGTTACTTGTCAGGACATCTCTACTTGGATGTCTCTTGGGCAACTCAAATTCATTGCATCAAAAATGGAACTTGTAGTCTTTTCCCCTAAAACCCACAATTCTTCTAACTTGCCTATTTTTTTCAAGAACACCATCAGCCTTCCAGTCATCCAGATTTGCAAGCTTGAAATCATCTTTAACTTTTCCCTTTCCCTTCACCCCAATATCCAGGCAATTTCCAAGTTTTGACACTTCTGCCTCTACAAAATGTCTTTCCTCTTCTTATTGCTTTTATGGCTTCTACTTTCATTAAAGCCCTAATTACATCTTCCCTTAGCTATTGAGTGTCTCCTGATTTTTCTATTCAAAAATTTTGTATAGGAACTTGTTCGTGAAACAGACATAAAATAGTACAAACAACAATCCAATAACTTATAAAGGATCTAATGTTTGTTTATAGTACCCCTCTATAATACATATTTGATGTTTATAATGAAGCATAAATTAGATGTTTCCATTAGTATAGCAATAAATCATCTATTATTATATATGAAATATATAATAAATCCCAGGGTACTTAAGAAAAATAAAGTTTAATTCAGATATTGTAAACAGTTCAAGCAATGAGTATCCTTGGAATTTTCACTAATTTCACAGAGATAAAGGATATTGTTTTGGTGTTAGTGTGATCTTATTTGTTTTGGTAGTCATAAGGCTTTATTTTTATTTGCACTTCAAATTGGACCTTTTAAAATTCAAAACAATTATAACTAGAATGATTCTTAAATTGTCGTGTTAATTTTATGTGTCCCTGTATCACGTTTGTTCTTCCTTGCCCGATAAAATCCTCCTGATTGCGTTTGCTTAATTGTAGTCTTTGCATTTCATCCTCTCATCATTTTGTTTTGTTTTTAGACAAGATTAGAGAAAATAGAAGGAATGGATGGTAAATGTGTCAGCAGGTCTTCTTTGTTTTTAGGTTAGTTTGTCCTACACGTATGAAACAAAAGATGCCCTGTGCTTAGTACTAACCATCATGAATGGAGGGGATTTGAAGTTTCACATATACAACATGGGAAACCCTGGCTTGGATGAAGAGAGGGCCATATTCTATGCTGCAGAGCTGTGCTGTGGCTTGGAAGATTTACAAAGGGAAAGAATTGTTTACAGGTAAGAGTTAATAGCAACAATGGCCTCTGCTAAGGTCCCTTCTCATTCAGCATGGAAGAGGCCACCTAACCATTCAGGAGGCCCATCCTGTACTTTTGGAAAAGCTCCAGCGTGTTAGAGAGATCGCTTATGCTATTGAACAGCAGTTTATAACAATGAACACCTTTCTTTTTAGTTTTCATTGAGGTTTATTTTTATAATATTCCTGTCTGTATGATTACTACTGAATATATTATTAAAAGTGAGCTTAAAGTAAGCCTATCTTTTATGTTGGAAATTGACATTGATTTGGTTAATCTACATGTTATTCAAATAAGTATGAAAAGAGGACATCTTTCTAATCTTACAAATAATTCAGTTAATTCTATTATATAAATCAGCATAGGCCCAACAGAAAAAAATACCCAAGGAAAATCTGAAAAGTAACAGTTTGTGATATGCTATGTTTTTTTTTTAACCTGAACATAATTTTTAAAAGATTAGAAATGAAATTTATTTAGTAATATTAACTTCAAGTATTTAAATTAATTAAAATATTCATGAAGTATAACTGCTAGTAAATCATAAAATTATTAAAGGAAATATGCTATTTTGACTCACCCTTAAGCATTTTAGAAGCTTTTTAAAGTAAAAAACAGTAACTAATAACAAATTCTTTACTGAAACAAGTATTCTTAAGACTTCTGTATACTGTTAATAGTTAACATATATACAAAACATTCTAATTAAAACTTCTTACCAATTTAAATTTTCTTTATCCAAATTAGTTCAAATTAGTTTCCCATAATTCCAACCTCCTCTTCTATCAAATGTTTTCCCAAAGCAATTGCCAAGGAATAAAATTGATTTCCTTTACCTCTTACCACTTTTTTTGGGTGATAGTTAAACTAAAAACATTAAGGGCCTACTCTGTGGACTCATGAAATGTCAGCCCTTGCCCTCTGGGAATTAGTTCTATGGGATTCACTCAAAGCAGTTCTTAGGGGAAATTTTATATCTCTAAATGCTTATATGAATAAAATCGAGAACGAAGAGATCAATGAATTGGAGGTGCAACTAAAAAAGCTAGAAAAAGACCAAATTAAAAATCCCCAATTAAATATCAAATTAGAAATTCTAAAAATCAAAGGAGAGATTAATAAAAATGAAAGTAAGAGAACTATAGAACTAATAAATAAAACTAACAACTGGTTTTATGAAAAAATAATGAAATTGATAAACCTTTGGTTAATTTGATTTAAGAAAAGAAGAAATTAAAGCAATATTGTGGAACTCTTTTGAGCAACTGTATGCCAATAAATCTGACAATCCAAGTAAAATGGGTAAATATTTACAAAAGTATGCATTGCCCAGATTAACAGAAGAGGAAATAAAATATTTAACCCTGTTTTAGGAAAAGAAATTAAACAAGCTATCAATGAAGTCCCTAAGAAAAAAATCTCCAGGGGCTGATGGATTTACAAGTGAATTCTACCAAACATTTAAAGAACAATTAATTCTAGTACTATATAAACTTTGTTAAAATTGGTGAAGAAGGAACCCTACCAAATTCTTTTTATGACATAAACGTGGTGCTGATACCTAAACCAGGAAGAACCAAAACAGAAAGAAAATTTCCCTAATGAATATTAGTGCAAAAAATTTTAATAAAATATTAGCAAAGAGATTACAGCAATTTATCACAAGTATAATATGCTATGACCAGGTGGGTTTTATACTAGGAATATAGCCAGTATTAGGAAAACTATCCACATAATTGACTATATCAATAATAAACTAATAGAAATCATATGATTATCTCAGTAGATTCAGAAAAAGCTTTTGAAAGAATACAATACCCATTCCTCTTAAAAAACACTGGAGAGCATAAGAATAAATAGAGTTTTCCTTAAAATTGATAAGCAGTATCTATCTAAAACCATCAGCAAACATTATATGTAATGGGAATAAGCTAGAAGCATTCCCAAAAAGATCAAAAGTGAAACAAGGATGCCCATTATCACCACTGTTGTTCAGTATTGTACTTGAAATGTTAACTTTAGCAAGAGAAGAAAAAGAAATTGAAGGAATTAGAATAGGCAAAGAGGAAACAAAAGTATTACTCTTTGCAGATGATATGATAGTATACTTAGAGAATCAACTAAAAACTACTTGAAACAATTAACAACTTTAGCAAAGTTGCAGGATATAAAATAAACTCACATAAATCACCTACATTTCTATATATTATCAACAAAGCCCAGCCACAAGAGATAGAAAGAGATATTCCACTTAAAATAACTGTAGACAGTATAAAATATCTGGGAGTCCACCTGCCAAGACAAACCTATGAACTATGTGAACACAATTACAAAATATTTCACACAAATAAAGTCAAATCTAAACAATTGGAAAAATACTAATTGCTCATGGGTGATAGGCTGAACTAATATAATAAAAATAACAGTTCTACCTGAATTAATTGAGTTATTCAGTGCCATATCAATCAACCACCAAAAAATTATTTTATGGAGCTAGAAAAAAAATAACAAAATTCATCTGGAAGAACAAAAGGTCCTAAATATCAAGGGAATTAATGGAAAAAAAAAGGAGAGTTGCCTAGCCGTACCAGATCTAAAACTATTTTAGAAAACTGCAGTCACTGGCTAAGAAATAGAAATAGAGTGATGGATCAGTGGAATAGTTTAGGTACACAAGTCACAGTAGTAAATGACTATAATAATCTATTGTTTAATAAACCCAAAGACTCCAGCTTCTAGGATAAGAACTCTCTATTTGAAAAAAAAATGCTTGGAAAACTGGAAAATAATATGACAGAAACTAGGTATAAACCACTATTTCACATCGTATACCAAGATAAGGTTGAAATGGGCATGTGATTTAGACATAAGGGATGAAATAAGCAAATTAGGAGAGCAAGGAATAGTTTACTTGTCAGATCTGTGGAGAAAATAGGAATTTATGACTAAACAAGAGATAGAGATCATTATGAAATGCAAAATGATTTATTTTGATTAAATTAAAAGGTTTTTGCCCACACAAAACCAATGCAACCAAGATTAGAAGGAAAAGAGAAAGCTGGGAAATAATTTTTACAGCCAGTGTTTCTGATAAAGACCTCATTTCTAAAATATATAGAGAACTGAGTCAAATTTATAAGAATTTTTCATGTAAATTCAGTTTTTACATGTAAAATTTGTAACAGGTCATTCTCCAATTGAAAAATGCTCAAAGGAGATAAGCAGGCAGTTTTTAGATGACGAAATTAAAGCTGTCTGTATTCTTATGAAAGAATGCTCTGAGTCACTATTGATTAGAGAAATGCAAATTAAAACAACTCTGAGGTAAATACCTATCATGCCTATCAGATTGGCTAACATAATAGAAAAGGAAAATGAAAAATGCTGGAGAAGATGTGGGAAAACTGGACCATTAATGCATCATTGGTGGAATTGTGAACTGATCCAACCATTCTGGAGAGCAATTTGAAACTATTCCCAAAGGGCTATCAAACTGTGCATACCCTTTGATCTAGCAATACCACTACTAGGCGTGTATCCCAAAGAGATCATAAAACAGAGAAAAGGACTTATATGTACAAAAAATGTTTATAGCAGCTCTTTTTGTGATGGCAAAGAACTGGAAATTGAGGGATTGTCCATCAGTTGGGAAGTGGCTAAACAGCTGATGGTATATGAATATAATGGAATACTATTGTGCCATAAGAAATGATGAGTGGATTTCAGAAAAACCTGGGCTTCCATGAACTGATGCTGAGTGAAGTGAACAGAACCAGAACACTGTACATGGTAACAGCCACACTGTGCGATGACTGACTTTGATAGACTTCGTTCTTCTCAGCAATGCAATGATCTAGGACAAGTCCAAGGTACCTATGATGGAAAATGTTATCCACATAAACCTTAGAGTTCTCACCTTTACCCGCCCGAGACTGTCTACATGGAACTGAGCTTACACCCCCAACACACATCCAGAAATAGAATTTAGGGAGTCTGAATGCAGATGGAATCCTACTATTTTCACTTGTTCTTTTCTTTTTTTCTTTCTGGTGGTTTTTCCCTTTTGTTTTGATTCTTCTTTTATAACATGACTACTATGTGTAGCATGATTGTACATGTATAACCTATATCAGGTTATATGGGGGAGGGAGGGAGAAAAACTTGGAACTCAAAATTTTACAAAAATGAATGTTGAAAACTATCTTTACATGTAATTAGAAAAAATACTTTAAGAAAAAACGAAAAAAAGTAAAAATCTATAATCCTATGATTATTAGTTTCTAGTGTAGTTAGAGCAGGTTGCCTCTAAAATCTCTATGATCCTACCAATTAAGATCTGGTAAATCAAACACTTTTTCTCTGCTTTACTTGAAGAAAAGTTTGTTTTCATCTGGGACTTTAAAAGGCCCATAACTGTGTAGAACCCTCTTTATTTGCATGATCCTCCACAAATATTTAAAGATTCAAAGTAATTGAGAAATTCAGATTGATCTTATATGAATTTATTTAATACAAAAAACATTTGAATATCTCTGATGAATTCAATCACTTTTGAAACTAAATATCTCAAAATGTATCATTCATCACTAACAATTATTTGGACATTTGTTGATAGTTTATTTTATGAAGAAAGGAAGAATGAGACAGTAAAAGATTTTTGAAGTATAAAGAAAGCAGGAAAAGATTGGGACAGCGGAGGGAGGAGGGAAGCATCTTTTTACCTGAAAGAGTGGTTCACAGTGGGTTTTTTGAGTCAAAAAATAAACTAATGAATAAAAATCCATAACTATTATTAAATTCAAATCTGCTTGCCTCTTATTCTTCTTTAGCACCACAAAAAACCGGGGGGAGGGAATAATGACTTAAAAGAGCCGAAAAGGGAATGTTCAGTTGCATGTTCAAGTATGCAATTGTAACATATCACTGCTATGATCATTAATTCACTATGAGCCAAATAAACCCAGGCTCAGCTTTTTTTCTCTGATGCTGAGAAAACTGCATCTGCCAACATGTGTTTATACAAATATTTGTCAATGTCAGCAACCTAAAACTAAGCAGCTAGATCCAAGAACCTCATGTGGATTTTGGAGGATTCTTGCTAGGGTTTGATTTCATAAAAATTAACAAATGTAAACTTGTAGCACAGTTCTGTTTCCATTTGTCATCCTATTTATAGGAAAGCTACTCATTATGATAAAGTAACTAAAACTGTTGTAAGAATTGGTCAAAATAATGATAAATCTAAATGATAAACTCTTAGTAGCAATGTAGTATTTTTGTCTTTCAAAAAAACCTAATACTTATGTGTGGTGAAATATAGTTTGTCATTAAAAATCTGACAAATTTCATTTGGGATGATTGAAGATAAATATTTTTATATTAATTTGTGCCATCTAACTCAGAAATTAATATTCATTGGATCTCATACTATTGAGCAAGTTGGATTGTAGAATGAAAAACATAACATCTTCCTCACTGTGGAAGGAACAGTGGGTTGTTGAGCAACAGAGACATCTGCAATATAGTGGAAATAGTTGGATTTGGAGTTGGCAGAACTCCAGTTGAATCTCATTTTTGCCCCTTCACTGGCCATGTGGTCTTAGACAAGTTGTTTTACTTTTCTGAACTTCACATCTCCAACTGCCTTTCAGACATTGTAAAGTATAAGTCCAGTAGACATCTTAAACTCAGTATGTCCCAAACAGAACTCATTATCTTTCCCCCTAAACCTTCCCCATATCTTAACTTCTCTAGTACAGTCAAGGGCAACACCATCCACCCAGTCCCTCAGGCTCACAATCTAGATGTCATCCTGGATTCCTCACTATCTCTCACCCTCCACCTCCACATCCAATCTGATTCCATGGCCTGTTATCTTTATAATATCTCTTGAACACACCCCCTTCTTACTTCTGATACTGCCACCACTCTGGTATAGTCCTTCATCACTTCATGCCTAGACTATTGCTTTAGCCTGCAGGTGGATCTGCTTGCCTCGAGTCTCTCCCCACTCCAATCCAATCTCCATTCAGCCACAAAACTAATTTTCCTAAAGTTCAGGTATCATAATGTCACACAAAACAGTCCTTCCACCCCTCGATAAAATCCAGTGTCGTCTTATTGCCTCCAGAACCAAATACAAAATCCTCTGTTTGGCTTTCCAGGTCTTTTTAAAACTGAGCCCCCTCCCACTTTTTCAGTCTCCTTCAACTTTACTCACCGCCACATACTTTTTGATCCAGTGACACTGGCCTTGCTATTGCACAAACAGGACAATCCATATTGTGATCTCCCTGTTGTTCTGGCTGTCCCCCATGCCTGACATACTCTCCCGCCTTATCTCTGCCTACCAGGTTCCTTTTAGTCCCAGCTAAAATCCTGTCTTCTACAGGAAACCTTTCCCAGCCCCTCTTAATTCTTCCTTCTCGTAATTATTTCTTATTCAATATATAACTTGATTTGTATACATTTATTTACAAGTTATCTTCTCCATGAGATTGTAAGTTCCTTGAGGGCAGGAAATCTCTTTTGCTTTTTTTTCCCTTCAATCCCCAGCACTTAAAGCATAGTGTCTGGCAGGAAGCAGACTCTTAATGGATGTTCATAGACTGTCACAATCCATCTTCTCCACAGCTGCCAAAGTGATTTTCCTCAAGCACATATCTGACCATATCACTCTCCTGCTCAATAAGCTGCAGTGTGATGGTCTTTTACCTTTAGGGGCAGATATACAAGCTCCTGTCTTTGGCATTGAAAGGCCCTCATGATTTGGAGCCTGCCTACTTTTGCAGGCTGATGACATATTAGCTCCCTCCATCCCTCATGCTTTGGTTCTACCCAGCTGGCCATCTTGATTCTTAGAAAACTCTAGGGCCTTTACACAAGCTAACTCCCACATCTGAGATGCCCTCCCATATCACCTTTTCCTCTGTGATTCCTTTATTTTCTTTAAAGCTCACCTTAAATGCCAGTGCTCATCAACCTCTCCACAAAAATGACCCTGTATTTATATGTTTTGTATATATGTCTCCATAACAACAGCAATAATAATACTGAGCTTTTAGAGAACACTTTAAGGCAAAGAGCTGTGCTAGCATCATCTCATTTGAGTCTCACAGCAACCCTGTGAGATTCATGCTAGTATTATTACCTTCTGTTACAGATGACATGAGGATCAGAGAGGTCATATGATTTGCACAGTCACCTAGCTAAATCACATGAGAGGTGTGACTTCAAACCTCTTTTCACTTTGTGTCATGTAAACTCTTTCGAGGGAGAGACTTTTTGTGTTTATTTTTCTATCCCTAGCACTTAGCCACAGCATCTGGACTATAGTAAGCACTTAACAAATACTTATTGGTTGGTTAATTCCATGGCCCTCACTTCAGATAAATTTCTATTTATGGTTCAGAAATGTCACTGAAAACTATTTAATTGTGTCTGATAGGAGAATATTGGCCAGATTTATCTAATACGATACACCAAATTTGAAGCCAAACATTTGACATTTCAAACTAGATGAAATCTTTCTGGGTAATGTATCTCTTTAAAAAATCACTTTTTCCCCCTTTTACAGTATCATTCATTCTTCTGCTTGTCATCCTTGTTTTATTCATTTTAGATTGTGAAAATTAGAATATACTAACAACATTAAGTAGTCGTAAGTTGGTTAGTTTCTTTTCTTTTTATTTGTACTTTTTTTTGTCTTAGAGCCTTTGAAGCCAATATGATAATTACTACTTTGCAACTAGAAGTCACAATTTTGCTTTTATTTTTGTTGGGTTTGTTTCTTTTCATAGGGATTTGAAGCCTGAAAACATTCTCCTAGATGATCGTGGTAAGTGATGGCATGCCTTCAGCCTATAAAGATTTACATTTATTAACAGGATCCTGATTCACATCTTTTTAGATAATTAAAAAGTAATAGATGTAGTGCGTGTAGTGACCAATCACTACTCCAGCTCAGTGGTGATGAAGCATGCTTTAGAGAGATGATGAACTTGAGGTGTAGCATGAGACATACATTTTCAGACATCACCAATTGTGAATTTGTTTTATTTCACTGTGCTTGTGGTAAGGAAGAACTTTTATTTTTTAGATGTAGTGTTATGAGGGGAATGAAAACTAGTGATATAAATGAAAAAAGAAATGCAGAAGAGATCAGGAAGAGACGCATACAAGTAGAGTAGTGTTAGTATTACCATTTTAAATTTAATATATACATTTTGAAAAGAAACCATCTATACTTAATTAGAGATTCATGGTTTCATATACTGACTTCTTTTTCTGTTGTTCTTTGTATATGAAAATGTTTGTGAATAATAAAAAAAAAAGTTGGGGGAAAGATAAAGATTAGACGCAACTTCTAATTAGAACATTAGGTCTGCGAAAATCCTTTCAGTGATTCGAAAACTAATTACACACCCCCTTCCCATCACACTATGAAAAGGACAAAAAAGTGAAGAAAAGGAAAATAATTAAAGATCACGGGAGAAGGGGGAAAATGTTAACTGTTGCTACACAATCATGTAGCTCTGAAGTCTCTAGATTTGTGATATTCTATCTCCTCCCCTGTCCCTACCCTTCTAACACCAACCAGTATCTGTGCTTGCCTGGGCAGCAGAAATGGGTTCTTAAGGCTATTTCTTGGTGCTTCTACTGTCCCTGTGTTGGCCTGGGCCCTTGCCTACAGGGCATAATTCATCAACTAGCACAAACAACTCTTGGGGGGGTGTACCCTCAGTGGAATGTAGGCTATCCTGTATATTTGGTAGATAAGTTCAGCCTGAGTGGAGGGTCATCTATAGTCACCCATGCAGCCAGAGTATAGGGGAGGTCCGAGAGAATGTCTTTCCTATAACTTGGCATACGAAGTTGAACATGAGTACTGACTCAGGAGCCAGAGGACCTATTTTAAAATCTTCACTCTGATGCATACTATCTTTGTGTCCTTGGACAACACACTCAAGCTCTCTGGCCCTCAACTTTCTCCTCTGTGAAATGGAGAAGCTAGGCCAGATAGATAGCCTGCCTCTAAGATTCCTTCCAGATCTAGACTGATATGATCCTATTATGATGCAGTGCTCATATTTCAGATATCTGACCAGAACAAAGTACAATGAGATTGTCACCTAATTCCTGAAAATTGGACGTCTTTTAATGCAACATGAATTCTCCTCCACTTTCTTGGCTTCCATAGCAGACTCTTGTGTCACTGAGTTTGCCATCCACCAAAACCTCAGGTCATTCTAAGATTAATTTCTGTCTGGCCATGTTTGCATTTGCCAGCATAAGATTTTTAAGACTGTAAATGCATCTTATTAGATCCAGCCCAATGTTGTAGGCTCCTGACTACTATTGGCTTCTAACTCTGTTGTCTTCTTTTAGTTCTTCTTCCTAGCTGTGTATCATCTTTACAGTTTGTAAGCATTCCATCTCTTTCTTTTATCACTTCAAATTCTACCTCGGCTGAACTACACAGGGAACTTTGGGCAGATCACTTCATTTTCTTTGCTAAAGAATTAGTCTTCTTGCTTTGTGCAGATGCACAATAAATTCTAAAATCTATTTCTTTTCATAGGAAATATGACTAAGGAGTATAGAAAAATTTACTTAAGGGTTGAGAATCCATTCTCAATGAACTGTCGATTAGGAAATCTACAGAAGGACTTAAGAAAAATTGACAGTTTCATAATGCAGCAACTTAATGCCAGTTAGAAACTGACAATAATAAGAAAAAGATATGACACAGAAATCTCTTAGTCCAGCTTCACACATTAGCCGCTGGTATACTTCTAGCCATATGTAATATAAATAAATGAAACACCATTCCAGGTTTCATTTTCACTCATCCTTCAAAAAAGAATCCTCTGTCATAATTACTTTCATATTTCTGTATAATCCATTTGCACATATTTACCAAAAAGGTTAATTTATCAGCCATATTACCAATAATCTGAGTACTTTTTACTCCCATGTAACCTATCCATCTTCTGTCAGTGAGTAAATAAATACTGTTTCAGCTTCTTGAAGTATTTGTATACCTGGGCCATGATGGACAAATGACCTGGCATAATTTCATTCTTTGTTGGTTTATGAAAATGAATTGGTGATATTTTGGTAAATGTCAGGATAGTAAAGTCAACTGTAACATTTTTAAGATGAGTTTTGATTCATGATTGTTATTTTCTGTGTTGATGTATGCTTTTACATATTTTGGGTTTTTGTTTTGTTTTGTTTTTTTAACATAAATAGGACATATTCGGATTTCAGATCTTGGGCTAGCTATGCAGATCCCAGAAGGAGAAACAATTCGAGGAAGGGTTGGAACAGTTGGCTACATGGGTATGTGAGATGTGTGTAATTCTTTAAATTGCTTTCACATGCATTCTGAGTGAACAAAGACTGTTTCTTTGTATCTCTAAATATAAGCACAGTGCCTAGCACATGGTAAATGCTTGTTAATTGATTGATTGGCAAGGTAGAGGGAGAAACAGCAAATGGCATGTACAAGGCTAGTCAAACCACTGATACCACCTTGACAATGCCTTCTCCTCAGACTATGATGTAGATAACCCCAGAGTCTGGAGTCAAAGAGCCCTGGAAATAGCATTGCCACCTAGACTACCAACCTATTTCCAGCCCTCACAGTCATGATTGAGGGGAGCAACCCTTGTGAAGAAAGGGCCCTGCTCTCCTCATCATCACCGAAATTACCTGCTGATCAGCTATTACCAATAGACAGGGACCACCTCCTCAGCAATCTCTGGTGTTAAAGGTCCAGAAGGGAATGTTCTAGACAGACCAGAATCCTTGACCCTGCAAAATGTTACACCATCAGAAACGGATGTCGTTTTGTCAGTGTAAACAATGTTAAAGAAGATGAGTTATTATCTGCTTTGACATTGTACTCTAAACACCAACGTACCTTTCCCTTATACATTCAGCCAAAGCTTCCTGTAGGTACAGTTTCCCCAACATGTGAATGTGAGCTCCCTGAGAGAAGGGGCTAACCTTGATTTTCTGTTATATCTACAGTGTTGAACACATTTAACATGGAGTTAGAACCTATCAAAAGCTTTTTTCATTCATTTATTAATTGATAAGTTTCAGAAGAATTTCAAAAGAAGGAATTACTGAATCTGACTGTTGGAAGGGGCCTCAGCAGTCATCTAGTCCCTACAGGATAGGATTCTCCATTATAGCATACTAACAAGTGGTTATCCAAACCCTACCTGAAGACCTTAAAGGAGAAAGCATCTACCACCAATCAAGGCAGTCCGGTTCACTTTTGGACACTTCTCTTTGTTAAGAAGTTGTTTCTGACCTCTGTGCTAAATTAGGCACTATTCAACTTCTATCCATCACTCTTGATTCTGGGACCAAAGAGAACCAGTCTAATTTTTCTACACAATATGCCTTCAAATACATGAAGTCAGCTGTCATGTTCCCCCCTGCCACAAGTCTTATCTTCTCCAGGCTAAACATGCCCAGTTTATTTAATGGATTATTATATGACATTGACTCAATGAGCTTTTGCATCCTAATTGTCCTTTGAATTCTGTCCAGGCAGAGAAACCTCTTCTTCCAGGAAGTTCATTGGACCCTTAGACCTCTCACGCTGGAAGTGTTCTCCACCCTGCATCCTCTTCCTTTGGTTAATTGATTCCTTCTAGAACCTTCATTTTAAGGAAGAAGTCCAAGCCAGCCAGGACTTCATTCTTTTCCAAACCTTGCTCCTGTCTCTCTGAACATCTTCTCCCATTCCCCCTAAATAGCTTATTCTCCCACCCTTCAATTTCTTTTATGTGTTCCTTCTCCCTTTAGAGTATAAACTCCTTGAGAGTAGAGACAATCTTTCTATGTGCTGATGTTTATATTCCCAGTGTTTAGCACATAGTTGGTTGTTGTCCTTTGTCTTCAAAGAGGACCAAAATGACATCACCATTGTAAAGTGAAATTTCAGTGTGTCTGACTGTGGCTGATCAGATCAATATGAGCTCAGAATGATCTACCACAGATAGTCCGTGTGAATATTTGGGGTGGATATCCCAAATTTGCGCATCCTGCATTTACTTTAGCACATAGTAAATTCTTAATAAATGCTTACTGACTTACATGCTTGTTGACTCATTAACTTTTTAAACTGTGATTCCCAGATAAAATACAGTAGCACAGATGTGGTCTGGTGAAGCCAACATTCAACATAGTGCAACTATCACGTCACTATTCTTGGAAATTATACTTTCTCTTAATGCAACCCAAGATCCCATTAGCTTTTTTGCTTATCCCCTCACATAGCCAACTAAGATTTAGGTTACAATTCACTACAATTATAACTAGTTATGTCTCCCCTATTTGTGAAATTGATTTTTTGTGTTTATATATATCTCTTTTTAATGTCATCATATGAAATTCAGCCCTTTTTGAATCCTGAATCTGTCATTCATTATGTTAACTATCTCCCAGAACTTGATATCATTTGCACATTTGATGATCATGCCATCTGTGCTTCTTTCCACGTAGCTGATAAAAATGTTAAAACACTTCCCTCCGGATTGTTCATTGGAAACCCCATCCCCATCAGCACTGAACCATTTGCAACCCTTCTTTGAGTCCAACCAGTTCTGAACCCATCTTACTATATTCTCATCTAATCCCCATCTCTCCACCTTCTCCAGAAGAATCAGATGAAATGGGTTGTTTTGGGGGTTCATTTTTTTCCAAAAGCTTTGCTAAAATTTACATGAACTGTGCCCCTCTCATCCCCTTGATGTAAGGATGTACAGTTTTGAGTCCTAACATAAGAAAATGGAGATATTTGCAGTTAGAGTGGAATACTTTTAAGTCCTCCAGAGCCCCTCACTATATACAACCTTCTAACTACTTTTAAGTTTCATGAATTTGGAAGCCATAATCTTTTAAGTCTGACAGAAAGTAAAAATTATCTTATGTCCTTATAAGGTACTTGTTTGATGACTAGAGTTAATATAAGCTCTATTTCTAGGCAGTTTTCAATGCATGAAAATTTGAATGTTACAAAGCCCCCTGAATGAGAGACTTCTGGCTCTCGTCAGGAGCGTGCATTTTGTATTCTGGTGCTTCTGCAGGCTATCTCTCAGTAGTTTTGACTGGGCTAGATGATGGCAAGCAAGCTGATAGTCATTCAGCAAGCATTTATAAAGCACTTGGGTGCCCAGCACTGTGCTAGGTCTGAAAAAAATGAGACAGTATTAAGAGTCAGAATGAGAAAAGGCAATACACATACACAATCCTACATTTTGTCTAGGAACATCCTAGTATCAGGTGTTTAGTGTAATCATTTCAGATTGGTTTCATGTTGTTGGAGTATTGAAAATATAAAGTTCTGTTATTTTATTTGGAATTCCTCAAATAACATTCTGTAATGCTTCATTGTGGCATGGAGGTATAACTTGTGGTACTTGGGAGTATTCCAGTGAATGGTAAGCTTTTGTCATGTTTATCCTAGCAATCTGGAAAGTTTTTAAGAACAGTTCTAGTTCTAACCTATGTGAGTGTCATTTAAAGACAAGCCTAATTGAGTCTAGAGAGGATCATTATCCAAGTTAGCTGCACAGTGATGAATTTTGACCAACTGGAACTTTCCAGGATTGTTCACCAAATTGTAAAGGGATTACCCTTGCTTTGGTGAAGGAAATATCCACATAGAAGAAAACATAAATCTTTTTAAGTATTAAAATATTTTGAATTAGTTATAAGATAATCCTAAATTATGTGTTATTTTAATTAAACATTTTTTCTGTCTCTCTTATGCAGCTCCAGAAGTTATCAATAATGAAAACTATACATTTAGTCCTGATTGGTGGGGACTTGGCTGCCTAATTTATGAAATGATTCAGGGACAGTCACCATTCCGAAAACGCAAAGAGAAAGTCAAACGTGAGGAGGTAGATCGCAGAGTAAAGGAAGACCAAGAAGTGTACTCCGAGAAGTTTTCAGAGGAGGCACAATCTATCTGCAGGATGGTGGGTGAAGATATATAGAGGTTTGGAAAATAAATTTCTAATACATTTTAAAGAATTGTAATTATAGTAGTTTTCTTTTTTAAATTCAGTTATATTTTTTTGGTTCCAAATTCTCTTCCCCTCCACCTTCTCCACTCATTGAGAAGGCAAGAAAAACAAAGCCCCTTGCAAGTATATATAGGCACACACAACAATTCCCATAGTAGCCATGTTCAAAAAAAAGGAAAAGAAAATGTGCTTCGATCTCTACTTTTCCATATGAGGATGGATAGCATGTTTCATCTTGAGTCCTTTGGAATTGTGGTTGAGCATTGTGTTGATCAGAGTTTCGAAATCTTTCAGAATTAATTGTCCTTACAGTATTGTTTTTATTCTGTACACGCCTTTCCTGCTTCTCCTCACTTCACTCTGCCTCAGTTCATACAAGTCTTTCTGAAACAATCCACTTCAGTCTTATAACACAGTAGTTTTCCTTCACATTCATGTACTATAATTTGTGCAGCCATTCTCCATTTGATGGGTATTCCCTCAGTTTTCAATTCTTTGCAACCACAAAAAGAACTGGTATACATATTTTTGTACACATTAGTCCTTTTCCTCTTTGATCTTTTGGGGTATTGATCCAGTAATGATATTGCTGGGCTAGAGAGTATGTACAGTTTAATACATTTCTGACCATAGTTTCAAATTGCCCAGAATCTTTTTTCCCACAGCTCCTCTAGCATTTGTCAGTTCCCCTTTTTATCAATTTAGCTAATCTCATAGGTGAGAGGTGGTACCTCAGAGTTATTTTCATTTGCATTTCTCTAATTATTAGTGATTTAGAGCATTTTTATTTGACTATTGATAATTTGGATTTTTTCTAAAAACTTCTTATTCTTATCCTTTACTATCTGTCAGTTAGCGGATGGCTCTTATATTGCAAAAGCTACGAAGACTTTTCTCCCTGATTTTCTTTTTCTCTTCTAATTTTTGCTGTATTGGTTTTGTTTGTGCAGAAACTTTTTAAATTTTATGTGATTAAAACTACCCATTTTACCTCCTGTGAACCTTTCTATCTTTTGTTTCGTCATAAACTCTTACCCTATCCACAGAGCCAATAAGTAATTTCTTTCATTCTCCTTTAATTTGCTTGTTATGTCATCCTTTATGTCTATATCATGTATACATTTGGAACTTATCTTGGTATAGAGTGTGAGATACTGGTCTATGCCTAGTTTCTGCCTGATCATATTCTAGTTTTCCCAACAAATTGCCAAATAATGAGGTTTTTTTATGCCAACTGATGAGTTCTTGTTCTAGTAGATGGGTTCTTTGGGTTTATCAGACACTAGGTTGCTACATTCCTTGCTTCTCTATATTGCATACTTAATCTCTTTCCAATGATTAACTTCTCTCTTTCTTACTCAGTACCAAATTGTTTTGACAATTATGGTTTTATAGTATGGTTCAAGATCAGGTGCTGCTAGACATCCTTCCTGCACAGTTTTTTCCCATTGATTCCCTTGGTATTTTTTACTTTTTGTTCCTCTATAGCTCTATAGAGTTCAATTGGTACGGTACTGAATAAGTAAATTAATTTGGTTTTTGCCACTTTTATATATACATATATATATATATATATATATATATATATGTATTTTCTTAGCCTACCATGAGCCTTCCCCAGTTATTTAACTCTGCCTTTATTTGTGTAAATACTGTTTTGTAATTGTGTTCATAAAATTCCTGTGTCTTGGCAGATAGACACCCATCTATTTTATACTGTCTGTAGTTATTTTAAATGGAATTTCTCTTTCTATCTCTTCATACTCTGTTTCATTGGTAATATACAGAAATGCAGATGCTTTGTATGGGTTTCTTTTATATCCTGTAACTTTGCTGAAGTTGCTAATTGTTGTGATTTTTTTTAGTTGACTGTCTTGGATACTCTAAATAAACCATCGTATCATCTGCAGAAAGTGATAATTTTGTTTCCCCTCTGCCTATGCTTTTTCCCTTTTATTTCTTGTTTTTGTCTTAATGCTGTAAGCATTTCTAATTCAGTATTGAATAGTAAGAATAATAATGGACATTATTGCTTTACTCCTTATCTTATTGGAAAGGCTTCTAGCTTGTCATTACTATGGATAGTGCTGGCCCTTGGATTTAGACAGCTAATATCATTTTCATTAGCATGTATTTTCAGGGTAGATACTTAAATATAAATAGATTCAAATACTCACTGGTGGGGGAGGGGAGTTCCACAATTGAGGACTAAAGAAAATATACTTGAGTACAATTGACCTTGTAGACAAAAGGCAAGTGTCAAAACAAAACCATCTTTGATGTCTGTAACTGATTCTATTGGAGTTTGAAGTCTGTAGCTCAGTACAGACATTTAAAAAATGTAGTTTTAAGTATAATCAAATGCCTTAGCCTGATAGACCCTCACATATCAACAACTTTAAAATAATACTAATTACATGTATTCATATAGTTTAAATTACATGCACATACACATATATGTACTATCTCATTTAATACTCCTAACAACACTGAGTCATGAAAAATAGGTATCATTCTCATTTCTTCTAAAATTATCCATTTCCCCTCTCTTACGGGGTGCAGTAGTATTTCATGACATTCATATACCACAACTTGTTTGGCCATTCCCTCTTAGTAAATTTTCAACAATTTTGTTTACTACCTACAGAAACAATATAACTCTTGTGAAATTAAATAGGAAGCATTTAACAGAGACTGGCAGTACTATGATTTTTCTCTGTCTCCCTACAAAAAGACCCAAGGAGTAATAAATGAATGAGTAGCATTTAATTCTTGCTCTTTGTCCTGTATTATATCAAAAAGTAGGCTGGGCATTGCCTGTGTAAGTCAGTTTTTTTGAGGGCCATTATTCTAATGGGGCAAAATACACCAGTCCAAGTTTAAGGCATCATTTTCCATACTAGAGGTTGACGTGTGGATATGATGCTCCAAAGTCATGATCCAAATAGGAGATCAAACCAATTCATCAAACAAAATGAAGCTCAAATGGGAGAGAAACAGTTTGAGAAGAAGAAATCAAAGATTACCCCAAACCAGGGCACAAATTCAAAATCATTTCTTAGCAGAGCAAACTGGGAAAGAAATGAGGTGGAAATTAGATTAGGAAGAATGTCATGTCAATGTAATAAGTGAGTGGCAATTTTTATAACAGAGGTATAAGAGGAGGAAAGCTCCCAATAGATCGTACCAAGATTCACCAGTGCCCACCCAAAGTGAAGTTAATCAAGAGGAGGTTGGCTCAGGCAGATCCTCTCCCAGGGCTATTTCTGCCCAGGTTACAGCTGGCTTCAGAGACTTAATTACTTGTCATAGGTATAGCAATATGTTAATTATTGTATGTGCTTTTAGGTTTACCTACTTAGAGGAAACTTGAATTTGCCTAAGGGATATGATTCTAGATTCTAATACATCTCTCTAGTGGGACATCCCAAGAAGCTCTGGGTCCATTCCTCAGATCGCACTTGAAAAGGGGTTAATATTTCCTTCCCTCTAAAAGGGTCAAAACTTTGTCCCCAAATCTCTGTCCATTATGTTATTGTCATACAAAGATGTAGGCAACTTCACCATCTTTTTTTTTTTTGCATTAAGCAGATACATGGGTCAACACAGACTTCAGTGGGATACATTCAGGATATTAATAATATGAGTATACACTAGCTACTTTTAACTACAGAGAGGGATATTGGTTTCACCTCCTATCTCTTCCTCTAACCAAGAAAGAAACCAGTTTGGAGTCAAGAAAGACATGCCAGCAGTTCTGATTACCACCTTCCTAAAGTCAGTCTACCAGAATACTTGAGGCTGCTAGTATTTGAAGGCCAGAAGATACACTCAACCCTGACCACCACCCTTCTAAGCCTGCATGTGCACAGGAATGACTCAAATTCCAAAACCAAGTTCAAAAACTGTCACCAAACTGATAAAATCAGAAATGGTATCTATTTGGCCATTTCCAAAAGTCTGATGTCTCTATTGCCATGCTCTCCTCATTGCAGCCTAGGAGCCAGTGAGTTAAAGTAGCTAATTTAGTTTATCTAAATTCTTCTAATCTAGACTTAGTCCTTGTTATTTAAAGCACTTTCAGGTTAAAGAATAAAAATTAAGCTTTTTATATGATAGTTTATTTTCTTCATTTTCAGTTTTGTTTTTTTTTTTAGTCTAGCCTTCTCATAGTCCGGCTGCATTTTAGCATTCTAGTTCTTTAAAATGTTCCCTCAAACATAGTCTAAAATAACTAATTCATAGTAAAGGTAAGAAGCGCTTTCGATTGTTCACAAGTCTAAATTTTAAAAGACATTTTAGAGAATCTGTTTTACAGGTTTATAAACAAACGTATCTGTTTATAATTTGTTTACATATGGTGTCTCAGAAGTACTTAGTTATTTTCTCTTCAGCAATATGAACATTCCCCACATATCTTAGCACTGTTACTTAATTAACAATCCCTTACTTTGTAGATACTGCTTCAGCAGCATCTGTCCGAAATGTCACAAGTTCCAAATTAGTAGAGCCTGAGTTAAAAATGTTTGATACACCTAGAAATTTTCCTTTTTGTAAAGATCATTCAGTTCTATCATATTTATTCTAGAGGAGTTTTCTGAGACAAAATACTTTTCATTTTAATCTAAAGAATTAAATTGATCCCCTTGCTTCTCTTTTTTGCAGTTACTTGAGAAAGATCCAAGAAAACGATTGGGCTGCAAAGGAGAGGGAGCTGCTGGTGTGAAGCTGCATCCGATCTTCAAGAACATTAACTTCAAGAGACTGGAAGCAAACATGTTAGAACCACCTTTCTCCCCTGATGTAAGTATAAAACCTTGCTCAGAATCACCGTTCATCCATGAACATAAACACAACTGTTCTTTGAAAATAGACCTCTCCCCTTATGTAGGCTCCTCCCCCAAAATGAGATCCATTGAAAAATACCCGATTGGCATATTACAAAATAAGTATGCATATGGATTTGCTTTAAAAGTTTTCATTTTTGTTCAGTTCCAATAGATTTGCTTCATCCTCATCATGTGTTTTGCCTTTCTCACTGTTGTCATTATTTTCCACCTGAGTCAGAAACACCTGGGTTTACGTCCTTACCTGGGGGACTCTGGGCAATTCTGTAAGACTGTAAGTTGTGGAGAAAGTGATGACTCATTTGGGGGTGAGGGGTTTCCTCAGCTAGAAGTTTTTTATATTACACTAATCCCTATCCCTGTTAGTAATAATAGCTAAGCATCTATATAGCACTTTAAAATTTATAAAGCATTTACATTCATTATTACTGTGATAGAATTTAATCCTTTGTAACAGCAGTAGAAAAAGCAGTAGTAGGACCACATGCCTCAAATGAATTGAAAATTTTTTAGACATTTAAACTAGATAAAACTTAGGAATTTCTACTTCATACTTCATGACTTTTTGTATATCTTTGTTATCAATGTTCCTTACATTCTAAAGACTTCTCATATAACAAAAGAAATAAAGTATCCTCTAAAGGCCAGATGCATCAATGACACAGGTTGGTCCTTTTAGGTATTCCTAAATTCTGGTCCTTTTATACTGACTAAATTTTTTCTATTATTTTATCTGATAAAATGAGGGCTTCTAAAATGGTTAAATACTGACTGTAGGGTGTGATTTCCCTTGAAGAGAAGAGTTGTTTTCACATTAAATCCCAAAAGAGAGTTCCAAAAATTATGTCAACAAAGTAGTGTCATTGGTTGGCAAAGTGGAGTAGAGAGAACACAGAAGTTAGAGGCCTGAAGTTCACCATCTGGGCTACTTTATTACTTGTGTGACCTCAGGCGAGTGCCTGGCCCTTCATTTCCTCATTTGTGAAACGAGGAGATTGGACTAAATAATCTCTAAAATCCCTTCCAACTCTTAAGTCTTCAATCTTATGAATAAAATATCACCTTTCCAAGTCACTTCTCATGTTGCCGTGATAAAGAAGGCTGGGTAAGACAGCAGCTGCTGCCAGCCTTCCTAACAAGGGCACTCATCTCCCTTCCACTCTTAGACAGCACATAAAAGCAGGAAGACCCAGACCCGCTGGATTGATGGTCTCACCCACTGTACTTTCAGTATAATGCTTTCTACCTCTTCCTCCCCTAACAAAGCAGGAAGCAGGGTGGGGCCAATAGTTCCCAGGTCAGTCCCAGTTCTGGTTTACACCCCACTCCCACCTGCAGCAGGAGCCAAGGATCAGAAGCTATACCAATCCCTAACCACCACCATCCCTCCTTCCTGTGTAGTACCCCCACTTTCTCAGCTTCTACTCACTTTTCATCCTTGCATCCTTTGGCTTAAATCTTCACCTCTCAGCTGAAACTCTTTTCTCCAATACTACTAATGATTTCTTAGTTACTAAATCCAGCAGCCTCTTCTCAGCCTCCATCCTTCTTGACTTCTTTGCAGCCTTTGCCAGTATTGACAGTTCCCTCTTCATGGATGCTGTCATGTGCCTGCAGTTTGTGATGGTGTTTTCTCCTGGTTTGCTTCCTACCTCACTACTCCTTCTCAATTTTCCTTTGCTGGGTCATCATCCGGGTACTGCCCCCTGCGTAACACACTCGGTGATTTCGTTAGTGTCCATGGGTTCAAATTTGTGAAACAAAAGCACTACTTTATAATCCAGATGATTCTTTCTTAGGTGGCTGATGTCTGACAGTGTCATTCCTCTTGTAAGAAGCACCAGTGACTCCATGTTGCTGGTAGGATAAAATGCAAACTCTTGTGCTGGACATTGAAAGCCCTTCACAGTGTAGCCCCAATTGATTCCACATTCCCAGACCTTAGGGGCCATACACTTCAGCCACATGTCATGTTTGCTTTCCCTGTGCACAGCGTTCCACCTTCTCTCTCTGAGCCATTGTAAAGGCCCTCCCCAGTACCTGCCCTGTTCTGTGCCTCCTTTCACACCTCCACCTCTATCTGTGTATGTGCTGTTTTCCCCCACTAGCATATGATCTCCTTATGGAGAGAAACTGTTTCCTTTTTATCTTGGTACTCCCAGCACCCAGTACAACACCTGGCACATAGCATGTGCTTAATCAAAACTTATTATGGATGAAGTTCACAAGTCTTTCTATTGATGATATTAGCTACCTCTATATTGATGACTCCCAAATCTAATCCTAATTTCCTGAATTCTAACTCTTCTTTATCAAAAGTGCAACATTTCCATCTATATGTCCTATATGTCAGATGTCCTTTGGACATTTCCTGCCCAAAGTACCTTCCTCCACAAAGCTCTCTACTTCCCTATTTCTATTGGTTGGGGGTGGGGGGACAGTACCACCATCTTATTAGACAGCTGTGTTCATAACCTTAGGATGAGCCTTGATCCTTCCGTTGCCCTCACCCACCAAATGTCATCAGTTTCAAAGTCTTAATCTCCCTTCACACTGTCCTTTACATCTATCTCTTTCTCTCCAAGTATACATCTACTACCATAGTGAGACCTTCATCACCTCTAGCTTTGACAGTTATAATAACCTTTTAATTGATCTCTCTGCCTCCAGGCTCTCCCCACTCTAATTCCATGCTCTATATAACTGCCAGAATGATCTTACTAAGGCATAGATCTGACTGTGTCATTCCCTTGCTCAAAAGCCTCCAGTGACTCCCCATTTCCTTTAGGATAAATTTCAAAGTTCAACCAGCCTTTCCAACCTTAGATCCATCCTTCATTATGTTCTTACTAATTGTTCTCCAACCTCAGAATGCTATCTATTGCCTTAAGTGCATTTTTACAAGCCATCTCTCACCCACGTTTGAAATACGCTGCCCGCTCATCTTGTTTTCAGGATCCCTTTGTAAGCCCTCTTCCTCACACACTCCTTTCATCTTTCTGCAATCCCAGAAATCTTGCTCCCCCAGAATCCCTGATTGTCCTTCACTGTAGAGATATATCTCCTGTACCTTATCTTCACCACCCTTAGCCTTACCATTCCCTTCCACCCCCCACTTACCCCTACACACACACACACACACACACACACACACACACACACACACACACACACACACACACACATATATATGCTCTCTCTTTCTTTCTCTCTCTCTCTCTCTCTCTCTCTTTCTCTTTCTCTCTGAGCCCAGTAGGAAGAAACAAGCATATTCCTTCCTTTCCACTGCCACTTCTATATCTTCCCTTGAAAAACACAAAAAAATCCCTGCCCTTAGGGGGCTTTTATTGGGGGGCAAGAAACAACATAAAGAAAATCAGCATGAGAAACTGGTTTGAGGAGAAGAGTGTGGATCGGGATATGTCTGGTGTAGAAGGGAGCCCTTAAGTGGAACTTGTGAGGAAGTTGTGGATTCTGTGAGGTCAAGGTGAGAAGAAAGTGTATTCCAGACAAAGAAAGCACCCTGTCCTAAGGCACAGCCTGGGGAGAAGTAATGACATGTCACTTTGGCCAGAAAGTAAAGTGTGTGTCTGTGTGTGTGTAAGGATATCGTGTAGTAAGCCTGGGAAGAAAAGCTAGAGCTAGACTGAATTCCAAACAGAAGAGTTTATGTTTTGGCCTCGAGGCCGGAGGCAGCATCCTGGGTCAGGGAGGGACCTTGCTTTAGGATTGGCACCTGGCCACTGTGAGGAGAATTGTTTAGAATGGGGAAGAGACCAGAGATCTGTGGTCTAGGAGAGAGATGATGAGTACTAGGACTAAGGGTGTGGTCATGGGACCTGTTGAGGGGGGCCAGAGGCAAGTATTAACAAGGCTTGATTTGGCAATGGATTGGGGAAGGAAAAGAAAGAGTTAAAAGTAACATCAAGGCACCAGAATGAAGTGACTGGGAGTATTTAGCCTTAAGGAGTCTCGGGGAATTCAGTAGTTATGTTCATGTATTTTGGGGGCAAGGGTTATGGAGGGAGGGGTTTGACTTGTTCTGTTTGGCCCCCTGTACAAAACCAGCAATAATGGGAGGAAATTGCAAAGAGGCCAGTTTAAGGTAGAGATCAGGGAAAATTTCCAATAGTTAGAGCTGCCCAGAAGTGAAATGGGCTGCCTCAAGTGTGTGGGGTTCCAGAGGCTTAGGCAGGGGCTGGCAGTGGGGAGTGTTGGATCCGACTGCATGAAGCCTAGGTCTCTTTGAGCTCTCGGACTGATTTTGTGGAAGGATCATGGTGACCTCAACGGAAATCATGAAGTTAGGAACAAGAGAGGTTGTTTAGGCAAATGTGCGGAGTCCTCTTTAGGAGACATTGAATTTCAGAAGTGCAGAGTTTGAGGCTGGACGTACAGACACAGCTTTGAATTGTACAAATCCCTCCTCCCTGTCTTGTGTTATATTTGTCTTGTAAGTATCACGTGAGCCTTAAGGGCAGGGAACTTCACTTTTATCTGCATCCAAAGTGTGCTTTATTTAGGCTTCTCTCATAGATCATGAACATCTCACTTTATTATTAATAGTTTTTCTTTTTAAAATACAATATGCAGCCCCAAAAATCTAAATATTGGTTGAATTTGTATCTGAATTCATACCCTGTTTTGGGGGTTGAAGAGGGCTATTTCTGCCATGGAGGACATCTGCTTCCCTGACTCTGGATATTTCTTGATTCTGATTCCTGGGTTCATTGTCCCTACCTAATCACAGAAACATAGAGAAAGTAATGCAATGTCATTTCCCCTGTTTTGAGCCTCGGTTTCTTTATATATAAAATGGGAGCATTAGATCAGATCTCTTAAGAGCCTTCCTGTTTCATTCAATTCAGCAAACATGGGGTGATGCAGTGGATAGAGCACTAGGCCTGGACTCAAGAACACCTGAATTCAAATTCAGGCTCTGATAGTAGCTTTGTGGCTGTGGCAAGTGATTTTACCTCTGTTCATCTCAGTTTCCCTTCACAGTAAAATGAGGATAATAGCACCTACTTCACAAGGTTGTTGTGTGCATCAGATGGGATCGTATCTATAAAAGTGCTTAGCACAGCCCCTGGCACATATAGTAGGAACTATTTTAAAGCTTATTTCCTTCCTTTCCCTACTCATGAACAGCACTCTACTAGTTGCTGGGGATATAATAATAGATATAACACAAAAGCTGCTCTCACAGCACTTTTAGTCTAATAAGACAGTATATCTATTTAGACTGTAGTTTAATATGATACACAAGTAACTGTCATAAAGGAGAGTGAAATATATGTGAAAGAAATGTCTAGATAAAGTTTTGGGGGAAATTTGAAGAGAAAGATCACTTTTGGGCTGGCAAGACTGGGAATGCTTCCTGGAGTCATTAGAATTTGAACTGGGCCCTGAAAGAACCACAGAGATATGGGGTAGGAGGTTGGACCTCATTTTAGTCACTGTAAGAAGGTGCAGGAAAGGAGAGAATAAGATGATAGGATAAATGCTGGTCAAGTTTGACAAGTACATCTATTACATGAAAGGAAGAGTAGGTAGGGACTAGTTATAGAGACTTCAAAGAACCGTTTGTACTTGCTTCAGTAGGCTATAGGGACTCACTGAATGTTTTTGTATGGAAGAATGATGTAATCAGAGTGGCACAGAGATTACTGGGGTCATTGTGTGAAGGACAAAAGATAAGTCCAGAAATGAGTTAGAAACAAGGATTGAGGGCCTCATATAAAACAGTAGTACTCTTGCACACTTGCAAGAGTCTGAACAAACTTCTCAGAAAAGGAAATTTAGATGTTCGATAACCATATAAAAATGTTTCAGACCAATAGGAATAGGACAAATGTAAACAGATTTAAACATCTCTGAGTTTTACTTCACACCCATCAAATTGGAAAGACATGAAGACTGAAGGAACCAATGCCGAAAGACCTATGCGAAAGCCAGACACACTAATGATACTCTTTTGGTGGATCTGTGAATCCATTCAACTTTTCTGGAAAGCAATTTGGAATTATATGAGAAGTCCCTCAACTTTTTATATCCCTTGCTAGTATAGAACCATTGACAGAAAGTGAAATCTCATCGGAATCAATGGGGAGGAAAGCCTTTACCAAGCACTTACTCTGTGCCAGGCATTGTGCTAAATACTAGGAAAACAATCTATGTTCTCAAGAAGCTCATGCTATCAATGGGGAGGAGGGAGGCAAGGGATGCTACCCAAGAAGGTTCAGCTCCAGGGCTAATAGAAAGACCTAATAGCACCTAAGGTCTGGCCGTAGGCACTTGGCACTCAGGGGTAGAGTATTCAGGGTTAGAGCAGATAGTAAGACTAAGTAATTCAGAGAGCGTAGTAACAGAGAAGGTGGTAATACCTAGGTATTCATGGTAGTGGTAAAAGATTCCCTGCTCTTGAAATTATATAGATACCATATCTGCCTTGCCTATGAGCACTGGGAAATGGGCTCAAGTATCAGAGCAGAGTAGACCTCTTCCACCTCCAGTGGGAGTGGCACTGGGGACATTTGGAGAGTGACTTAACAAATTGTGTTATAATAATATGATTTTTAAAATATTATTGTGCTATAAGAAATGATGAATATGAGGAATTTATAGAAATAAAGAAAGATATAAACTGATTCAGAGAAAACAAACAAAAATAATATGCATGGTTACTATAATAGTTTAAATTAAAACTGTTGGGGGTGGAAGCTCAATTCCATGTGGACAGTCTCGGGCGGGTAAAGGTGGGAACTTCTAAATCTTAGAGTTCTCATGAGGCCCCCCAGAAAACAGCAGGGAATCGAGGAGTGAGACCGAGCTATCTCGTGTATTTCCGCCTCTTCCCGTGAGAAACGTGATGGGAGGAGCATCCCCCTCGAGACTGTCCCGGATCTGGGCACACCTATTGTTATCTAACAGGCACGGTATTCAGATGCAAACTATGCGGCCAGACAGCTCAATTAGGGTCAGGAAAGCCTGAAGGCGCTCTTAGTGCTGAGGGGCCCTTAGAGGACAGAAGGCCCCTCTTCCTTCTCTCTTCGCTCTTCCCCTCCCCCTCTCTCCCCACTTACACTTCTACTTCCAGTCTCTTACCGTAAGATCTTTGCCTCCTTGGGAGATTTCTCTCTCCCTCCTAAGGAAGAGCTCCTCCTGCACATGTAACCAGGACCCTGAATAAAGCCTAACCCTTGTTCGACTCTGGAAAGTCTCTTCTCTAAACCACACAAAAAGGAAGTCATTCAGATTAATTCAGCATCCAGTTTTGGTCCCTTTCAGTAGAGGGGCAGAATGTGGCATTGGTCTTATGCATGGTCGCCTTATAGTTTTGTTTTGCGGTACTGTTTTACTTTGTTACAAGGGAGGATTCGATGAGTGTGGGGAATGCTGTGGGAAAGGACATGGTGTAAAAATCAAGAGACATCAATAAAATTTTAAAAATAAATAGCATATGATCAGCATGTTGATGATGATTAGACCACCTTAAAAAACCACATGGCAACAATATATTTGAATGTGGAAAGTAGTGTTTATGTATATATTTATAGCTATATAAACATTTTTTAAACATTCATCTTCATGAACAGTTTAGGTTTCTTGATACAGCATTGTACTATTTCCCAAAAAAATTTTAAAATGAAGCTTTCACAGTGTTCAGAGCCCTCAATGACTTGTCCTCAAATTCCTTGCTGTAGGGAGCCATGCTAGTGGCAAATTATGGACTTCCAAATAGAATAACATATCTAAAAAGAAAGATATCCATACCATAAATGTGAAGAGAACTCAGAAAGGCCCAGTAGTGGCTAGGATTTATCCACAGGACAGATGGAAAGTCCTGGGGACCTTTGGCTGAAGCCACAAGGCAGATAAGGCCCAGTGCCAAGGGGAAACACTTCTGCTCATCCTGTTGTATGCTGATGAAAATCCAGCTGAGAAGAGTGTCTCTCATCCAGCAGCAGTGGCCAGCTTGCTATTTTGAAATTTACTGTCATTAATTCACCTGTTGCTCAACATTTAACACCTGGTGCCTACACTAATCAGATCCAAGCACTTTCCAGAAGACTTACCTCTCAATGGCTGCTGATAACCAGCAGTATACAACACAAAGTCCTCACTCCATTTTGTGGACTTGACCATTCTATGCTCAATATAACAGGGAGTTCACTCAGTGTGCCTGATGTGGTGGATGCTGACCCATTAAGACCTACATATGCTTGGTTCTTTGTCCCATGAGCACGCATGGGAGGTTTTGCCTTCTTTACTTGTACAGAGATTCAGAGCATATTGAAAAAGGAATAGATGGTGTCTGAAAACACATGGATAGGAAGAGGAGTTTCAGGGAGGACTGTCTCACCCTTCCAGCTCCAGAATTTCCTCCTACTCAGTTTGAGATTGCAGATTGATCTGAAGAACAGTTATTGCCACTGCCTACTCAGCAGTTCCCTACTGATGATCAGAGGGCTCCAGCTTACTGCTGAGGATGATTCTAAAAATCCTCTGCTTGATGGGTAGAAACTACTGCAGAGGGGCCTTCAGTTTGACCCCACATGCACTTCCTTAGTAGTGTTGAAATATACTGAAGGAAGGTAAACCTTGATTTATTAACAAAACAATACACCTAAGTTAGCCTTCTTAAACATCAGTGCCAGGACCCCCAGGATGTGGTCTGCAGACTACTCTTGCTCCATAGGTGGCACTTCTACCCAGAAGAGAATGTGTTGGTGTGACCACTGGGTTCTCTGCTAGTTTAAGGAGAAACAGTCAAAATGGAGACTGTGTTTGCCTTAGGTTAGACACAGCTTGAGGGCATTGATCACAGTTTGTATAAAGTGAGATACAGCACATCAGTGAGCATGATGGAGATCCTTTCTACCCAACATTTTACGTCACATCATCTGCAATCTACAGTGCTAACTATGAGAGCTTTCCATATATGCAGTGGGTGATATAGGCGGATGGTGAGTTCCTTAAGAGTGGAGCTTAATGATTATCAGACAGAGATGTTGTAGAGGAAATTAATACTAGAGGTGGACTTCTGAATTTTGTTTATTGATGCTACACCCTGCTCACCCTACCTGCCTCTCCTCCATCTGTAGAAAAAAGGTCAAAAATCTGATGGCCAGTGTCAGAGGCCACATCCCACCAGAGGGTTGTATGTGATGGCAAGTAGGTGGGAGATAACATCCAAGGTCTCAAACTAGAAATGAGAAAAAAAATAGCATTTCTTTTTTTTCCCCTCTTTTTTTCCCCTCTTAATAGTATTTAATTTTTTTCCAATTACATGTAAAGATAGTTTTCACCTTTTACTTTTATAAGATTTTTGAATTCCAAATTTTTCTCCCCCTCACCCCTCCACAAGACAGCAAGCAGTCTGATATAGGCCATACATGTATAATCATATTGAACATATTTCCACATTAGTCATATTGTGAAAGAAGAAACAGAACAAAAGGAAAAAACTATGAGAACAAAAAAAAAGAAAATTATATACTTTGATCTGCATTCAGACTCCATAGTTCTTTCTCTGGATATGGGTAGCATTTTCCATTATGAGTTTTTTGGAATTGTCTTAGAACATAGTATTGCTAAGTCCATCAAAGCTGATCATAGCACAGTGTTGCTTTTACTGGATACAGTGTTCTGGTTCTGCTCACTTTACTCAGTATCAGTTCATGTGAGTCTTTCCAGGTTTTTCTGAAATCTGCCTGCTTCTGTTTTCAGAGGAAGAAATTTATGCTATCTGTAGTCATATGAAAAAATGCTCTAAATCCCTATTGATTAGAAACATGCACATCAAAAGGCAACTCTGTAGTACTACGTCACATCTATCAGACTGGCTAACATGACAAAACAGGAAAATGATAAGTATGGGAGAAAATGTGGGAGAGTTGGAACACTAATTCATTGTTGGTAGATCTGTGAGCTGATCCAGTCATTCTGGAGAGCAATTTGGAACTATGCCTAAAGGACTACAAAAATGTGCATACCTTTTGACCCAGCAATATTGCTTCTAAAATGGGAAAAGGACCCACATGTACAAAAATATTTATTCTTTTTGTGGTAGCCAAGAACTGGAAATCAAGGGGATGTCCATCAATTAGGGAATGGCTGAAAAAGTTGTGGTTTATGAATGTAATGGAATACTCTTGTACTATGAGAAATGACAAATAGATGGACTTCAGAAAAACCTGAAAAGACTTATGTGAACTGATGCTGAGAGAAATGAGCAGAGCCAGCAGAACATTATACACAGTAACAGCCACAGTGCATGAGGACTTTTTTTGAGAGACTTAGGCCTTCACAGCAATGCAGGGACCTAAAATATTTCCAAAGGACTCATGATGCAAAATGCCATCCACATCCAGGGAAAGAAATACGGAGTCGGAACTCAGAATGAAGCAGACTATTTTCTCCTTTGTTATGTTTTGTTTTGTTTTTCTCATGGTTTCTCCCATTTGTTTTAATTCTTCTGTGCAACACGACTAATGTGAAAATGTGTTTAATAGAAATGTATGTGCAGGCAGATTTTATGCATGGGGAGGGAGAGGGACAAAATTTGGAACTTATGGAAGTGGTTATTGAAAACTAAAAACAAATAAGTTAATAAATTTGGAAAAATTAAAAATTAAAAAAAGAAATCTGCCTGCTTATTATTTCTTATAGCATATTAGTATTCCATTACATTCCTACATCCCAGCTTGTTCAGCCATTCCCCAATTAATGTTCATCCCCTCCAGCTCCAATTCTTTGCCACCACAAAAAGAGCTGCTATAAGTATTTTTGTACATGTGGGTGCTTTTCCCTTTTTTATGACCCCCTCTGAGATACAGACCTAGTAGTGTTATTGCCACATCAAAGAGTATGCACAGAACAACCAGCATTGCTAACTAGAGAATTGATTTCTTTGCACCATTTAGGTCACTACAGAAGAGCCTTAGGGAAATTCTGTGATATTTTGCTCCAGCTATAAAAGTGAATTTTTAAAAAATACATATATGTTTTATATTCAAAATATGTTGTTAGTTTAAGGTAGGCAAGCAATTACACAAGTATTAAAGACTTTCTTCTCTTTCTGTACACAGCCACGTGCAGTGTATTGTAAGGATGTTTTGGATATTGAGCAGTTCTCAACAGTAAAAGGAGTGAACCTGGATACTACAGATGATGATTTCTATTCCAAATTTGTTACAGGTTGTGTCTCCATCCCCTGGCAAAATGAGGTACTGTACCCTTAATTTAGGTCAATTGAATAGCTATAGATGAAGGAAAATATCAATTTATCTTAAAATTTCTTTTACCCAACTAATATCATATAAGGGGTAGGGACAGGAGGTGTACCAAATCTATAACCATAAGAGTGCTGCAGTTAGCAATTGACTAGAAACATGAAAGCTTCATTTACTCTAGTTTGTATGAATTGGAGCAGATGGTGGCCATCTGTTTGCTTAGCTCAGGATGATGGAGAATTGCCTGCAGAACCTGTAGCCTCTCTAAGGCTGATTTCTCCAGTGAAAACTTGGAATCCATGTTATATCATAGTCTTTGTGGGTATGTGTATTCTCTGTTTGAAAGTGCACCATTATTGGTGAGAGATAATAGGTAAATAATGTAGTGTATTTGTGAGGAAACAGTAGAATATTTTATTAATGTTTGTCAAGTGATTCCAGAGAGATTTTACACCGGCCTTATTTGTATTGTATATACATGTTTATTTCATTTATACAGACAAGGAAATGTTCATTGTGAAACCATAGGAAATAGGAAATGACAGAGGAAGAAATTTGAAGGACCCAGGAGGTACTTCAATTCGCCAAATATTTATTAAGGATATATATCTCCAGTCATCCTGAGGAATATCAGGTCACTGGATTCAGATGGTTCTGGAGGAGAAGTGAGGCTGGTGACCTGCACAGCCCTCCCTCACTCAGAACAAAGTCAAGTGCAAGTCAGGTCATCATTTCTCTGATGGCATGGTGTTCTTCGTCAACGAAGGATGAACACACTATATGCAAAGAACTATGCCAAGTGCTGGAAGGGAAATACAATCATTAAGACAGCAGCTGTGCTTTGAGAATCAGCAGGGGTTTAAATCTGGCTCGGATACTTAGTAGCTGCGTGACTTTGGATAAGTCACTTAAGCTCCCTCACCTTAGTTTCCATATGTATAAAACAAGGATAAACTAGATGACTCATCATTTCTTTGAAGTCTGTGATCATGTGATTCTTACGGAACTTTCATTCAATTAGAGGGAAGTGCTTACATATATACCACTAACTGTAATACAAAATAGAATGGAATGTAAATCTACCAGAGAGGTACTGTTAGGTCCCTGTTAGTAAAGATCGTTTCCATTTGGGAGAATCAGGAAGAGGTAATATTCATTGTGGTCTGGGCTAAGAGTTCAGCCACCTGTCAGAATGAAGGAAGAGGGTATTTCAGGAATAAGGACTAGTATGAGCAAAGCTCCGAAGTGTGAAGTTGTAGAATGTATATAAAGGGACAGTGGGAAATCTGTTTTGACTAGAGCCAGGATTAACAACTTTTTATGAGGGAGAACAAGTTCTGAGCTTTAATAGCTGTAAATTGTACTAAGACTTTGGGAACGCTTTTTTTTTCTTTCAGTAAATACACTAATACGATAGAGGAAGCATGCCTGGCATGGTGAACAGAGAACCTGCCTCAGAGTCTAGAAGACTTGGGTTTAAGTCTTGCCTCTGATGTGTGCTCTTGTTACAGGACATGAAAGAAGTCTGTGGCAGGTCATGTAACCTCTTGGTGCCCCAGCTTCTCTCTAGGACTACGAATGAGCTGCAAAGCAGTTGAAGATCTATATTGGTAGAAAATATTTCCTCACCAGGACTGTTCAATAACAATAAAATTATAGGTTTGGTTAAAAAAAAAAAAGTCTAGAAAGACATAATGATTTATTTCTGGAAGGGTCCATGTTAGAAGAACATATGTGGTCTAGAAACAAGTGGTGAGAGGACCCTTAAGAGTTATCATAGCCTTCTTTCATTAACATACCATTATGGTGTTTCTCGTTAATTAATTATAATTAAAGAAGACAAGCTTGTCCCTAAGAGCAGTCATGTTAAACTCAAATAGAAACCAAGTAGCAGTAATCCACATATAAGAAACACTCAAAGCAGCTTATTGAGTTAGTTTTAAAGTATAATGCTATCTCTTTTTTTATTGTATTTGTATTTTTTTTCATTTCCCAGTTGCATTTTAATCTGGTTTGGCTGTACTTGAGAGCCCACACATTTGACACTTCAGCCTAAGAGAATAAGGACAGGACAAGAAGGCGAGGAAGAGGGGGTCATAGCCAGAGAATACTATGGGAATTATGGAACAGAGACAACCACTGAGACAGGAGGCTAAAGTGGGCACTCTCATTTGAGTGTGAGGAGTGGGAGTGTTCTGTGCTTTATTTTAAATGAGTGCTAAAATATGAATTATAAAAAATAAAATGCTAAAATATAAATTCCACTAGAGAGAGGGGCAGGGTTTGAGAGCAATAAGCCTTAGCCTATTTCTCAACTCATTTTTTAAGGCATTTGAAGATTAACTAGATTGATCATCACATACATTCAGATTTACTTGATAATTTTGGATAACAGAACCATAGGTAACAGACCCTTTGGTTGAGTATTAATAGATAATAGCTGTAAAGATTTGATCAGGGCAGGAGGTGGTGGACTTTAAATGCTAAACTAAGAAGTTTGAATGTTATTCATTATGCATTAAGGAATTATTAAAGAACCTTGATTGAAGGAATGACCTGATTACATCTGTGTCCAATAAAAATTAGTGAGACAAAGGATGGATTGGGACAGAGAGACCAGTTAAGAAGCAATTGCAGTGGTCCAGGTGGAGAGTAACAAGAGTCTCACAGGAGTGGAGCCAGTATTTAGTTAAGCATGCTAGAATCTTCATCAGTGTCTTGGGGGTTTATGTGTACAAAACTAATTTTTGCTTCATGGTTTATCATGATTATTTTTTCCTGTTGCCTCTCTTTTGGATGTAGATGATTGAAACGGAGTGTTTCAAAGACATCAACGCATATGAAAATGACAAACTGACATCAGATCTAGAGGTTATCAAGCATGCTCCAAGACCAAAGAGAGGCTTCTTCCGTAGACTCTTCAGAAGAGGGGTAAAAATCTTCCTGGGATATTTTTATTTAAATGTTAAAAGCCAAAAATGTATTTTACTAAGGATTTGTAAATATTTGTTTTTCTTTGAACTTTTAAAACAAATGTACCTTAATAATAAAATCAAAGTTCAGGCATCAGTTACATTTTGCTTAAAGACTATAGACTAATCCCATGTTACAATTAAACATTGTATAGTTAAGTTACTGACATCCTCCCTAAAATGTCCTCACTCTGTAGAAGAACTCAACAGAAATCATTAACTATAAAATTATTTTTAAAAATAAGTTGCTTGTGTTTTTAATTACTGATTTTTGAGTAAATTATCTAACATTTAAAATTGCTGAAGTGCTGTATTATTGGACCCCTTAAGCCACTTCTACAAGAAAGATTTCTTGAAAATAAGAAATTTTTTATTGTTGTGTGTAAGACAGAATCTCTGTTGTATTGAATTTAGAAATCATAATTCCCAAGTCAAGGCTTTCCTCTTTGGAGCACTGTAAAATATTTTGTTTTAATAACTTTGGATTCATCATTTCATCTGAGTAGACTCTTTCTCCACAATGTGATTTTTTAAGCATGCCCTTCTGCAAGCCTGAAAATCCATCCAATATGTTGGAGGCCTTTTCCTGGTCCTAATTATATATTATTATCAATGTAAAACTGATCAGCTATTTTTATAATCTGTTATATCTAAATTTGACTCACAAATTTCATTGTAAAAAGAAACCAAAGATCATTATTAATACTGTGATCAATATAAAGATAAAAACAAAGTCCTTGGTCCTAGAAATTTTTGTGAACTTTATTTTTCCATTATTAAAATTGCTACATGCCTGGGTACCAAATCAATTTTACCAGGAGAAATTATTATTTATAATCCCCTGTTTGGTCTGATGTGCTCCAAAAATGAAATATTTTTCAAAGTTTAAATTAGACTAGTTTAATAAGAGTAATATTTTCGTATCTCATACATAAAGAGTTGAATGTTTAAAAAATGTTAGTTAAAAAAAATTCCATGACAAAATGTAATTGTTGCATATTGATTTTAACTAATCAAGTTAAAATTAAATTAAGTTAAAAACATGTAATGGAACTGTGCCTTCTCTGTTGTGAATGGCTTATTTTGTGGATCTGCTCATTGTGAAGAGAATAATGGATGAATTCAAGTAAACTAGGAGAAAATGATTGAGTTTTTTCATCCTAAAATTGTTAAGATGAAAATTATCTCGACCTGAAGCCAAACTGGGAAATTGTACAACATGCCTTAGAATTTAAGTTCTGGTTAGTTGGCACTGAAACATTAATTAAAACAGCTGATCTGCTTTTTTTTGCAGGTCTGTTTTAAATCTGGTTACAGTGATGATGAAGAAGAGCCAACAAGACTTTAAAACCACTGTATAGCAGCCAAAAGCCAAATGCAAAGAATGAGTAAATGCTGAATATTTTATTGTATCTATGAACTGTAATAAAAATTTTATTATAAATTTTAAAACATTCTGTATGAGTTTACAGATTTTGTACATTTGTACTTAAATTATGTTCAGATGTATATTTTCACTAAAACTGTATTGAAGAAAAAGCCATAAAATACCATTTTGGTGTAATACATTCATTGTTATGTATTCCAATACATATGAGGTGTGTGTTTGTTAACTGAAATAACTTGGGAAATGAGCACAAACATGTATGATTGCTTAGAATCCATAATGAGCTATATCAGTCTCAGGGGATGGCATTAGCTTCCTGGATTTGTACTGACTTCTAGGACATGGGGAAAAGATTCACTATCCCTCTTCTCAGGGTGCATTCAAAAGTACAAAAAAAATCACTTTATAGCAATGAATGTTGTACAGTGTCTTTTTCTTTTTTATTAACGTAGCACAGTTCTTTCAGAGGTTTGTTTTTGTTGCTTTAGCTATGCTATTGTGGATTCACATATACATCTGCCCAGATAGGTATGGTATGTATATTGCCTTCCATATACCAATATATTTCATCTTCATAATTTTGATATTTATGTGGCTGGTTGTGGCTTTCTGCTAGAATATATTTATCTACTTATTGAAAGATAGTGTGGTTTCCTGTGACTCTGGAGTCACAGCCTTGGTAGCCATTACGAGGGTGCTAACCAAGTGCTGAACTATTCAAAAATCTGTTTTATTAAAGTAGCATTATGGGTACTTTGGTTCTTCTGTCTATTTGAAGCCTCAAAACCAGATTGGCGGCTGGGTATAAAGTTCTTAACAGTATAAAGACTTGCTTTTATGTTTCATAAGTAAAAAAACAAGTGACAGGAAAGAGAGTCCCAAAACAGTAGTTCTGAAGAGATGTTTTACCATCCTGTATGGGAACAAAAACTGTCACTGTAAATGTAAAATAAACATCATATAAAGGTGCTTTGGCTTGCTACAACATTCACTTTACCAGTAAGAAACTCAGCTTTTCATAAAGTAATACTGCAGAAAGATTTGTGATACTCAAATTAACGATACAATTGGGATAAAACTTGAAAGACTATCGTGCTAGAAAGGACCGCTCATAGAATTTTTTTAACATTTTATTTTTTTCCAATTACATGTAAAAAACAACTTTAGCATTCTTTTTTCAAATTTTGAGTTCCAAATGCTCTCCCTCTCTCCTTCCCCTGTTCCCTCATTGAGAAGGCAAGCAGTTTAATATAGGTGATACATGTGCAGTCATAGAAAACATATATCTGTATTAGTTATATTGTGGAAAAAAAACACAGTCCAAAAAATAATAAATTTTGAAAATAAAGAAAGTTTTAAAAAGTATGATTCAACCTGCTCTCAGATTCCATCAGTTCTTTCTCTGGAGGTGGATAGCATTTTCCATCATAAGTCCTTTGGTCTTAGATCATTGCATTGCTGAGAATAGCCAAGTCATTCACAGTTGATCATACAGTATTGCTGTTACTGTGTATGCTGTTCTGGTTCTGCTCACTTCAATTTGTATCAGTTTATGTAAATCTTCCTAATTTTTCTGAAAGCATCCTGCTTGTCATTTTTTACAGCATAGTAGTATTCTATCACAATCATATACAAGAACTTGTTCAGCCATTCCCCAATTGATGGGCATTCCATCAATTTCCAATTCTCCAGAATGGTTGAGTTAGTTTACAACTTGACCAACAATGCATCAGTGTCTCAATTTTCTCATGTCCCCTCCAACATTTGTCATTTTCCTTTTCTCTCATATTAGCCAATCTGATAGCTGTGTTTTAATTTGCATTCCTCTAATCAATAGTGATTTGGAGCTTTTTTTTTCCATATGACTATAGATAGCTTTTATTCATCTGAAAATTGCCTGTTCATATCCTTTGGTCATTTGTCAATTGGGGAATTACTTATATTTTTATAAATCTGACTCTGTCTTCTATATATTTGAGAAATAAGGCCTTTATCAAAGAAAGTTGCTGTAAAAATTTTTTCACAGTTATAATTACTGTATGTTTTCCTCCATCTTATTCCCCACCACCACCATTTATCCTACTCTCTCTTCACCCTGTCCATCCTCAAAAGTGTTTTGCTTCCTTCTGCTGCCTCTCCAAATCCTCTCTCTCTTCTATCATCCCCCAAACTCTTCTTTTATCACTTTCCCCTACTTTCCTGTAGGGTAAGGTAGATTTCTATACCCAACTCAGTGTGTATGTTATTCCCTCTTTGGGTGAATTCCAGTGAGAGGAAGATTTGAGTTCTCCCCCTAACCTCCTCATCTTCCCCTCCACTGTAAAGGCTCCCCTTAATTTTATTTTATTTTTATGTCATCCCATCATATTCAACTCATACCCATACTCTATCTGTGTATATTCCTTCTAACTGCCCTAATAATGGGAAAGTTCTTAGGAGCTGCAAGTATCATCTTCCCATATAGGAATGTAAACAGTTTAATATTATAGAATCTCCTATGATTTCTCTTTCCTTTTTACCTTTTTATGTTCCATTGAGTTTGGTATTTGGAAGTCACATTCTCTATTCAGCTCTGGTCTTTTCTTCAGGAATGCTTGAAAGTCCTCTATTTCATTAAATGCTCATTTTCCCCCCTGAAAACTGAATACTCAGTTATGCTGGGTTGATGATTCTTGGTTGTAATACTAGCTTAATATCATACTCCAAAGCCTCTGATCCTTTAATGTAGAAGCTGCTAAATCTTGTGTTATCTTGATGGTGGCTTCACAATATTTGGCTGTTTGCAATATTTCCTTATTGGGAGCTTAAGCTCTGGAATTATTTGGTTATAATATTCCTGGGAATTTTCATTTTGAGATCTCTTTTAGGAGGTGACTGGTGCATTCAATTTCTCTTTTACCCTCTAAATCTAAGATTGGGGGAGTTCTCCTTGATAATTTCTTGAAATAAGATATTTTGGGGGGGGGGTTTGATGATGGCTTTCAGGTAGTCCAATAATTCTCAAATGATCTTGCCTCAGTCTGTTTTCCAGGTCAGTTTTTCCAATGAGATATTTCACATTTTCTTCTATTTTTTTCATTCTTTTCATTTTGTTTCATTGTATGTTTTATGGAGTCATGAGCTTCCTCTTGTTCAATTCTAATTTTTGAGGAATTATTTTCTTCAGCAAGTTTTTGTGCCTTCTTTTCCATTTGGCCAATTCTACTTTTTAAGGAGTTCTCTTTACTGGATTTTTGCACGTCTTTTGTCATTTGGCCTATTCTGTTTTTAAGGCATTATTTTGTTCAATGTGTGTATGTGTACATGCATGTGCCTCCTTTTAAGCTGTTAACTCATTTTGCATGATTTTCTTGTATCAATCTCACTTCTTTTCTTAATTTTTCTTCTACTTCTCTGATTTGATTTTTAAAAATCCTTTATGTGCTCTTCCAGGAATTCTTTTTTGGGCCTGGGACCAATTCATTTTTTTTTTTTTTTGAGGCTTTGGATATAGAGGTTTTGATTCTGTTGTCTTCTTCTGAATTTTTGTTTTAATTTTCCTTATTACCATAGTATCTTTCTGTGGTCATGTTCTTTTTTTATTGTTTGCTCATTTTTCTAGCCTTTATAAAGGTGGACTCATCTCCCAGGGTGCTGGGGGCACTACTCCAATCTTCAGGGTATTTGTGCAAATGTTTTCTGAGCTAGTTATGTGGGTCTATAAGTTTTCAGTCCTTCCAAGGTGGTATGATCTAAGGACAGGTGTGTTTACTATCCTTCTGGCCTGTGTTCTGGTCTGTGAGTAACCACAAGCACTCTTTTCCACCCTGGAACTTTCACTAGGGTCCTGCTTCTCTATAACTCTAGAGTGCTAATGCTCCTCCTCACTCCTAGGACTGCAACCCAGATCTGCATATGGGCAATGCAAGAGAGTCCTACACCCAGTGCCAACAAAAGGACTCCTTTAATTTCCTTCTGACCAGTGCCCAACCCTCTTACAGTCTGAGGGCTGAGAGCTCCGCAAGCCTCTGCTGCACATTCAGTTGCCCCCAAGGCCTACTGCTGGCTTGCTGGGGAATTGCATATGGTGAATTCCCATGTGGCAGACCTTTCCTGCTGACCTTAGTTGTTTTGAGCTGGAAAATTGTTTCATCTTGTCCTTTTGTGGGTTCTGCAGCTCCAGAATTCATTTTGAAATGTTAATTAAGAATTGGGGGGGGGGGGGGGGGAGCCAAGATAGTGGAGTAGAAAGACACACATACACTAGCTCTGAACCTACAGCCCATAAAATATCTGTAAAGAAGAACTCCCAACAAATTCTGGAGCAGCAGAAGCCACAGAACAATGGAGCAGATGAGATTTCTGTTCCGGAGAGCCCTGAAAACAGACACCAAAGGTCCATCCCACTGTGGACTCGGAGCTGAGCCCAGCCCTGCCTTGGCCATGTGGCACCAAGAGGAGCGGATCTGAGCAGGCTTCAGGGATGGAATCTCCAGCGGCCACGCAGGTCCCTCCACCCACGGGCCCCAAAGGTGGGTGAGAGGGTCTTCTTGGCTTGCCGAGAGGGGAGTGGAGTCCCCCCGTAACTCAGGCCCCCTCGGGAGGCAGCAGTGAAGGTGGCAGGAGACCCGGGCTCCCCAAGCAGGCAGGAGCCTGGATCCATTGTTGAAAGTCTCCACATAAACCCCCTGAGGGAACTGAGCCCGTGAGGTGGCCCTGCCCCAACCTGAGCACCTGAACTTAATCTCACACTGAATAGCAGCCCCACCCCGCCCAAAGCCCTGAGGCTGGGAAGCAGCATTTGAATCTCAGACCCCAAGCGCTGGCTGGGAGGACCTGGAGGCAAAGTGGGTGTAAAGAGAATAGTCAGAAGTCAAGTCACTGGCTGGGAAAATGCCCAGAAAAGGGAAAAAAAAATAGGACTATAGGTTACTTTCTTGGTGAACACGTATTTCCTCCCTTCCTTTCTGATGAGGAAGAACAATGCTTACCATCAGGGAAAGACACAGAAGTCAAGGCTTCTGTATCCCAGCCCACCCAATGGGTTCAGGCCATGGAAGAGCTCAAAAAGAATTTTGAAAATCAAGTTAGAGAGGTGGAGGAAAAGCTGGGAAGAGAAATGAGAAAGATGAAAGAAAAGCATGAAAAGCAGGTCCACACCCGGCTAAAGGAGACCCAAAAAAATGCTGAAGAAAATAACACCTTGAAAAATAGGCTAACTCAACTGGGAAAAGAGGTTCAAAAAGCCAATGAGGAGAAGAATGCTTTAAAAAGCAAAATTAGCCAAATGGAAAAGGAAGTTCAAAAGCTCACTGAAGAAAATAGTTCTTTAAAAATTAGAATGGAACAGATGGAGGCCAATGACTTTATGAGAAACCAAGAAATCACAAAACAAAACCAAAAGAATGAAAAAGTGGAAGATAATGTGAAATAACTCATTGGAAAAACAACTGACCTGGAAAATAGATCCAGGAGAGACAATTTAAAAATTAGGGGACTACCTGAAAGCCATGATCAAAAAAAGAGCCTAGACATCATCTTTCATGAAATTATCAAGGAAAACTGCCCTGAGATTCTAGAACCAGAGGGCAAAATAAGTATTCAAGGAATCCACCGATCACCACCAGAAAGAGATCCAAAAAGAGAAACTCCTAGGAACATTGTGGCCAAATTCCAGAGTTCCCAGGTCAAGGAGAAAATATTGCAAGCAGCTAGAAAGAAACAATTCAAGTATTGTGGAAATACAATCAGGATAACACAAGATCTAGCAGCTTCTACATTAAGGGATCGAAGGGTGTGGAATAGGATATTCCAGAAGTCAAAGGAACTAGGACTAAAACCAAGAATCATCTACCCAGCAAAACTGAGTGTAATACTTCAGGGGAAAAATTGGTCTTTCAATGAAATTGAGGACTTTCAAGCATTCTTGATGAAAAGACCAGAGCTGAAAAGAAAATTTGACTTTCAAACACAAGAATGAAGAGAACCATGAAAAGGTGAACAGCAAAGAGAAGTCATAAGGGACTTACTAAAGTTGAACTGTTTACATTCCTACATGGAAAGACAATATTTGTAACTCTTGAAACTTTTCAGTATCTGGGTACTGGGTGGGATTACACACACGCACACACACACACGCACACACACACATAGAGACAGAGTGCACAGAGTGAATTGAAGAGGATGGGATCATATCTTTAAAAAAAATGAAATCAAGCAGTGAGAGAGAAATATATTGGGAGGAGAAAGGGAGAAATTGAATGGGGCAAATTGTCTCTCATAAAAGAGGCAAGCAAAAGACTCATTAGTGGAGGGATAAAGAGGGGAGGTGAGAGAAAAACATGAAGTCTACTCTCATCACATTCCACTAAAGGAAGGAATAAAATGCACACTCATTTTGGTATGAAAACCTATCTTACAATACAGGAAAGTGGGGGACAAGGGGATAAGCAGGGCGCGGGGGGGGGGGCGGTGATGGAAGGGAGGGCATAGGGAGGAGGGAGCAATTTGAGGTCAACACTCATGGGGAGGGACAGGATCAAAAGAGAGAATAGAAGTAATGGGGGACAGGATAGGATGGAGAGAAATATAGTTAGTCTTAGACAACACGACTATTATGGAAGTCATTTGCAAAACTACACAGATATGGCCTGTATTGAATTGCTTGCCTTCCAAAGGGAAGAGGTGGGGAGGGAGGAAGAGAAGTTGGAACTCAAAGTTTTAGGAACAACTATTGAGTAATGTTCTTTCCACTAGGAAATAAGAAATACAGGTAAAGGGGTATAGAAAGTAATCTGGCCCTACAGGACAAAAGAGAAGATGGAGACAAGGGCAGAGAGGGATGATAGAAGAGAGAGCAGATTGGTGATAGGGGCAATTAGAATGCTCGGTGTTTGGGGATGGGGGGAGGGGACAAAAGGGGAGAAAATTTGGAACCCAAAATTTTGTGAAAATGAATGTTAAAAGTTAAATAAAAAATTAATTAATTTTTAAAAAAAAGAATTTTTTTGAAGGGGAATTTGGGAGACAAGTCCCTGCCTTTTCTCCACCATCTTGGTTCTGTCTCCTCTCATAGAATCTTAAGAGTTTTCTGAAAAGGATTAAAAATTTTTCTCGTTTATACTTACCAAAGCATGAATCCCTGCTACAACAATCTCAACAAGTAGCCAACTCACCTCTGCTTGAAAAAATGCCAGTGATAGGTAATTCAAGGCTTCTAAAAGTAGCTTATTATTCTTTGCAAAGCTCTAATCTTGAAATTTTTTTTTCTTATGTTGAAGTGAAATCTGCCTCCTTGTTACTTCAACTGTTGTTCCTAATTCTTTTTTCTGTGGTCAAGGAAAACAAGTTGAATCCTTCCAAACTCCACTAGAACACAAAGAATAATAAAATTAGGTTTTGGTTTCCCAATCAAACTCTTTTCATTCTGGCTACTAATATTTTTACATCATCTGAGTGAAACTTTTCCCATGCTAAGATCTATTAAAATAGCTCAGCTCTATCAAGCAGGTTCACTCTTTTTTATTTAATTCATTTCAACAAATGTTAGGTGTCTGATTAATAGGAGGTACTGACTTCTCCCTATCTCTGTCCTCCCTTGAATATACTGGAAGCCTTTCTACTATTTGCTATGTGCAAGCAGGTTTTAGGCTATAGCAGATAATCCAATATTTTTCAAAATGTTTAATAATCTGTTAATGAAATATTCACTTCATTGATGAAGACTGCTTTCTCCCTGCTTCTCCACCCCTCCCCTTTTATGTTGGTTGATGAGCAGCTGTGGTCTAAAAAAATTCATCATTTGATAACAAAGCTTCTGATGATGACCCTCTCCACTTGCCCTTAGTTACACTGGTCTTTAACAATGAACATAGACCCTACTAGAACCTTTCTCAGCTTGGCATTGGGAATGGCCAGGGTTTATACTGTGCTGATAGAATTTTCAAAAGCCTAGGGTCATCCTTGCTTCACAATAAGGCATCAGAGAAGAGAGCCCCTAAATCCTATTCCCAAATATCCAGAATTTCTTTTTCATTTTTTTGGACCAAAAATGAAGTTAGATTGAAATTTTAGTAGGCACAGCTACCAGGCACTTTCAACTCTGGGCCCATCAATCAAGAATAAGTAGATTTTCAAAACAACTCTGAGGTACCACATCACACCTATAAGATTGGCAAACATGACAGAACAAGAAAATGATAAATGCTGGAGAGGATGTGGGAGAGTTGGAACACTAATTCATTGTTGGTGGAGCTGTGAGCGCATCCAACCATTCTGGAGAGCAATTTGGAACTATGCCCAAAGGGCTACAAAAATGTGCATACCCTTTGACCCAGCAATATCGCTACTAGGACTATATCCCCAAGAGATCATAAAAATGGGAAAGGGTCCCACATGTACAAAAATATTTATAGCAGCACTCTATGTAGTTGCCAAAAACTGGAAGTCAAGGGGATGTCCATCAATTGGGGAATGGCTGAATAAATTATGGTATATGAATGTAATGGAGTACTATTGTGCCATAAGAAATGATGAACAAGAAGACTTCAGAGAGGCCTGGAAGGACTTATATGACCTGATGCTGAGTGAAAGGAGCAGAACCAGGAGAACTTTATGCACAGCAACAACCACAGTGTGTGAGAGTTTTTTCTGGTAGACTTAGATTTTTGTAATAACACAAGAACTTCTGAAAAAAAAAAAAAATCCCAATGGTGGACCTCAAGGCAAAAAGCCTTCCACACTCAGAGAGAGAAATATGGAAGTCACTCACATAATGTAGCAGATCATGTTTGTGTATGTGTATCTGTTTGTGTATCATGTTCTGATTTGTTATACGGATTCTTTCATTTATCTTAGTCTGACTACATAGCATGACGATAGTGAAAATATACTCAATAGGAAAGTATATGTAGAATCTATACAGAATTGTATGCAGTCGTGGGGAGGGAGGGAGGTAGTGGGGGGTGGGTGGGGAGGGATAAAATCGCAATTGTATGGCAGTGATTGTTAAACATTAAAAAAAAATAAAAAAATTAATAAAAAAAAAAAAAAAAAAAAAAAAAGAATAAGTAGATTTTGCAAGGCTACAAAAATGTTCAGTACAATTTTTAGGGTCAGAATGAATATTGTATCTTTCTGATGTCCTGATTTCATATGTATTATATCACAAAAAGCAGAATAACTAATTTTGTGATATATGGTACATAGTTGATTGTTTTTATGGAGAAAAATGAATACAACCTGATAGATTTAGGATAGTTTAGGAGAGCCATTTGTTTTTAAATCTCTCCACATTCTGGACTTCTTAGGAATGAGTAATTCACTCAGCAAGCAGCTCTTGTTGCTCTATTTTAAAATCAAGTTGATTTTGAACCATGCTTCTAGAAATAAAATGTGCGTCATTGCTTTAGTGGAAATAGATTCTCCACAAATGTTCATTGGATTCTGAAGACTTGGAGGCCAAGCCCAGGTTTGGGAGGAATGTACATTAAAAGGATCAAGGAATGAGATCTCTCAGATTTGATGACTCTGTCAAAATCCTGAAAAAGCTTAATTTTAGACCAGGGTAACTTGTGATATAGATGCCAGAGTTATCCCCAACACTGTTTTGTTTGGTTTTTTGGTGATTCGCAGTGTGAAAAATTAAAACCCTGGATTTGGGGTCATCAAACCTACAGCCAAAACTAGGCTTTATTTACCATGACCTGGTGCAATTTATTTCACATGTGTTTCCTAAACCAAGGTCAGAGTAGGTCCAGCAGTTGGCCTAACTAGACATGACATCTGTTTGATTAAGATCATATTTGCCCCTGTATATTATTTTTTTTTCTATTATACTGTCTGGAAGATGGCGGAGTGAGAGCAAGTACTCACCTAAGCTCTAGTACAAACTCCTTCAGACACCTCTAAAAAGAGAATCTGAACAAATTTTAGAGTGGTGGAGTCCACCAGGAGACAGATGTGGCAGATTTCCAGCCCAGGACAGCCTGGAAGGTCGAAGAGAAGGATCTGTTGCACAGGGCTGGAGGAGCACATAGGTTGCACCAGTGCAGACCCTGCCATAGCAAAGCTGAGCAGGAAACCCTGGGCTGTCTGAAGCAGCAGCAACACTGCGGATTCTCAAACCTATCAGCCCAGGACAGGAGGCCCGTGGAACTGAGTGAGAGAGAAGCACAGAACCCCAGGTAACAGCAACAGCCACTCCTGAGACTAAATATATGGTTTGAAGGAAGTGCTGCCTAATGTTTCTTCCAAGGTCTAAACCCTATTAAACTAATGGAAAAACTTGGAAAATGCTCACCAGATAACTCCTTCAGCTACAGAACTCCTACTCTAAGACCCAAACTCCTCCTGATTGGAGAGTTCCTAGATAAGCTAAATGTAGGATGGCTCCAGCTTTGCTTCACTCTAAATAAACTCAGTCCATCTTTTCTTACTGACCTCTGAAGTGACCCCCTCTGGACCAGAAATTATGCCCTGGGAGATTTAACCCTTTCAACTCTGGAATTTCTACCCTGGTGTCTGTAATGCCCAGCATGATTCTTATCTTGTTTCGGGCTGTTCTCCAACTTTTATGGTTTGGGAACCATAACCAAATCCTCCTCTGCTCTAAGTATACTGACTTCCTTGGCTTAAGTCCCAACTAAAATTCTATCTTCTACAGAAAGCCTTCCTCAGCCCTTCTTAATTCTAATGCCTTCCCTCTGTTAATCATTTCCAATTTATTCTGTACTGTAGTTTACTTTGTATATGTTTGTTTGCATATTGTCTTCCCCTGTTAGACTCTTGAGCTCCTTGAGGAACAGGGACTGTCTTTTGCCTTTTTTTTTTGTCTCACCTGTGCTTAGCACAGTGCCTGGAACGTAGTATGGGCTTAATAAATGTTTACTGATTGATTGATTTCTTCCTTATGATACTTCAAATCCTGTCAACTTACGTGAGAGAGGAAGGCCTGAGATGAGATTTTAAAATTCAGATGTTGCTGAAGGTGACCCAGTCCTCCTGTTTGATAACTCTGGGGGAAGCCAATGGCTGTCCTCATAACCATTCCTTCCATAAATAGCATCTTCTGCCTCCCTGGGATCCTTGAAGGGCACCAGGCCTTGAAGGTTCTCGAACTCAATGTCTTCGATGCTGTGCTCATAGAACAGGTCTACCAAGCCCTTCTCCCCCATGTCCTGTGCTAGGTGCCCTGCTATGGTTACTCCTGCCACTCCTTCCTCTTCCCAGGCCCACATGCCAGACATCATCCCTGACCTCTCAGCCTCCATTATCCCAGCTCAACTAGCGTTTATTAAATACTTTTGTGTTCTGAGCTTAGTACTAAAACTGGGAAGGGAATAAGTTTCGGTTAAGATTATACAATATGTATTTAAAAAGTGCAAAACAAAGCATTATGTGATGTCCAAAGGCTAAGAGCAAACAATTTAACCAAACCTTTTTATCCTCTATTTTCTAAGCTGTTACCTTTCCAAGCAAATTGCCTTTGTCCTAATAGTCGATAAGCTTTTATTACTGTGTGCCAGGCAAGAATTGCTATATCCCTAAAACCATCCTTCCTTCCATAACCTGTGGCCAAGAGCTACAGCTCTGGGCTTATGTGAAATAGATTCAGTCTTTAGAGTTTTCTCACTAATAATCTCTAGTATAGTCCTCCAGACTGAAAGTACAATCTTAATCGGTGCCTCTTTCATCGGTGCTAGTCCTGGGCTTGGTTCTGCATATTATGGCTTTTTCCCCAACTCTTCCTTATGAGACCCATATTGTCTCCCTCCTTAGATGGTGAGCTTTTTATTGCCTTTCTTTACCCAGCACATTTTGGCCACTTGATAAATACTTGTCAACTTCAACTCCTGCTGAGTCTAGGAATTTCTCCAGGGCACACCCACTGCTACACTTGAAAACCAGTCCTCCTGATTTCTACATTACTTCTTGTGAAACCACAGCCCTGTGCAGTTAACTTACTTTTACTCCTTAACTCTTCTCCGTTACCTCTCATAAGAGTTTGGCCAAGTCCAGTTGAGTTGACCTCCATGATATCTTTCATCTGTCCCTTCACCTTAACTGTGAATTGTTTAAAATTTCTTACTGTATAGTACATATTGCTTAAAGTGAGAAAGGGGGGAGGGAGCGAAGTCCTTTTCGCTTGAAATTTGATTGTTTTCATATTAAAAAAACATACAACAAAACATTGCCTCATTGTTTGTATCTACAATTCTCCTTGCATTGAGTAACATTGCAGACTCATCTAGTGCTACACCTGTGGGACATATTATGATTGAATTATCGCTGAATTATTTGAGTTAAGCAATTACTAAAATGACATAGTGTGCTCAGCACAGAAATAGATAAAGTTAATTTCTTTAGTAGAATCTCCTCGCTCCAGTCCTTGATAGCCATCATTTTGGTAACTAGCAAAATAATTCAGGGAAATAAATAGTGGATTTGACTCCAGGAGAAAAGAGCTGGCTTGCTCTGTTTAAACAGATCCCATAATAAATTTGAAACTTATTCTCAAGGTAACAATAAGAGCAACATCTTAGGAAGGCAGCAGGAAATGAACACCAGACTATTTCAGAATTGGATGCTTCACAAATGAAATGCAGTTACTCCTTTGAATATCTTCATAATATGTGTGCGTGTTTTTTAATGGAAGACAATTTAACAGATCACAATACACCTAAAAGGAAACCACATTACTATGAAAAGGCTAAATAAAGAACTCTGAATTAAATGCAAATACTAAGACCAAAATCCCACAATTACTCTATTGAAGCTCAAAATTGTTTCCAATAACTAAAAAAAAACTTAAATGTGTGTGCCTTGCAAGGTGGTAAACAAAATAGCTAGGGGAGAAAACATACCAAATGTTTCACTTTTGAGTTATAGACATAGGCTCCTAATTTGTTTTGCAGAAAACATCTCTCAACACATATCTCAGTGTTCCATGTAATATGCTGCATAAGAATATTTCACATAGTTGAAAATGCTTTAATCTAAATAAGCTTTTTGTTTTAGTACATTCCAACAACTACCTTGAGGAAAGCTGAAACCGTTTGATAATTCTAGTTTTTATTCAACTTAGTTACTAAATCCCACGTAAGTGTCTTTCTGTAATTCAAAAATACTGAATTTGAACTTTTAAAAATAATCTGGATTGCACTTAGCAGCAAGCATGTAAGCTTGTATTACAAAACCATTAAGCTTTGTTTTTGTATGTTTTTTAAAGTTAACTAAGAGTCAGTCAGTGATCAGGATTACATTCTTTGTTCACCGCTCTTACTTTATGTTTGTGCCAGATGTCCCTTCCATTCTGTTCTCTCCCATAATCATGCTGCTGTAGAAGCTGCTGTTCCTAGCTCCTTGGTTTCCTTACCTACTCATGCTGTTCTCACCACCATCACCTCCTTCATAAATCCCACTCAGCCGCTAGCAGGCCTGATTGCCCTAACTGGACTTGTTTGGCAAGCCCATGCCTCCCATCATTTGGCTACCATAAGCACCGTCATTTGCTCCTGCAATAGAATTTAAAATGAGTTTCACCTATCTGTGCTGCAAATTTGCTTTGTCTTTGGACATAGCTGCCATAGCTATGTCTTGTGCCTAATCCAAGTTGAAAGGGGATTCCCTAGAGCAGAGGTTTCCAAACTGTAGGGTCTACTCCCATGAGATCTGGGCAGTAAAGGGAAATGGGTCAAGACCCTGGGGTAGAGTATCATGGAGCAGTGGCCAAAATTACTAGACATTTTTTTTTTCAAAATTACTAGGTATTTTAAAGTATACCTTCAGCATAAATACTCCCATTTTTTCCCACAAGATAAAGATCAAATCAAAGCCACTAGGAAGTAAACCAACTGTAAATTTGCTTCAATTCACACTAAATACAACACAATATTTAATCCAGTACATTCAAACAAGGTCACCCCTGAGTCAGCATGTGTCAACATGAATGCAACATGCCCCTGTGGGAGCACACTCCTGATACGGATGAGTCAGATTCCCTTCACGCTGCTTGCTGATTTCATCGTGAGGCGTGTAACCTCAAAATTAATCTTCTTGAGTAAATTAAAAGCTCTATAATGTCTGCTACATTTCTCAACATCCTCTGGTTCAGTAAATACAATAGCCAGATTGCTCCTCCAGATGACGTCTTTTTAAAAAGTGAAAAGCTTAATAAGAGTCACAAATGTTGGAAATTTGAAGCAAATTTAAATGTCTTCATTTTTATTTTATCAATTTTTTAAAAAACAAAATATTCCTTTATGATGGATAAATATATAATCAAGTTTGAAGAGAAAATCCATTGGAACTGCTAAAATTGGTACAAGCAAATGCAAAAGGAAACAACTTAAGAAATAAAGAAACACAAAGTAAAAGCCCAAATCTCCAAAAAATATGTGATCTACTATATTTGAACTCACAAGCATTTTTTATTAATGGAAAGGAAAGACTACTTTATTTATTTTATGTGAATGCTTTAGCTGTAGATATCAGGACACCTAATAAATTGAAATTTCTTGGAAATAAACTTACCAAATATATTAGCAAGATAATTTGTTTTTAATAAGCAAAAACCAAACTAAAAAAAAAATTTAAACCAACCATGTTTGACCGCCACCTCTCTTTTTTGCAGACATAGGAAGTTTGTGTGCATAAAACATAACTTATATTTTCAGACTTTTTAAATGATTTTTTTCTGATTTTTAAATTTTTCTTCTTTTTCTTTAAAAATATTTGTACTATGTGATGGTGTTCTGGGAAGAGCAAAGAGAGGGAAATGGAGAAATTCTGATAATATAAAAAAGACAGCAATAAAAATGTATTTAAAATATATAAAAATGTTTTAAGTATGTGGTATCAAAAGGATTGCTTACATCATACAAAGTTGCCTAATTGCTCAATGTAAAATACCTCATTTGATTAAATTGTTATTGTTATCTGCAGCTATTAACTATGTCTGAAATGACACTTGCCAAATATATTCAAAGCATTTTTGACTAGTCCCACTTGCAGATAATACAGTGAGAAGGAAAATTAATTACTCATGTCTGCAGACCTTTGTGATCAGTTGGGAAACTAAAGTCTTTCTATTTCATATTGCAAGTTAATGAAACAATTTCAAAACTTCAAAATGCAGTACACAGACTGACAGCTTGAAGGAACCTAAGAGGCCGCTGAGTCCAACTCTCTTGTTTTACAAATGAAGAAACTGAGGCAGAGGTTAAGTGACTTGCCCAGGGTGACACAGCTAGTAAATGAGGCAGGATTTGAATTCAGGTCTTCTAGACTCCTAGCCTAACATTCTATTCACTGCACCCCCATCTGCCTCCATCTTCTTAAAGATGTTCACTTGATTAAAGATGTGCAATAGATTATAGAAACTGCTGTTAAAGATTTGTGTTTGAAAACCTATTGATGTCAATGTCTGATCTAGAGAAATTTTCAACGACAGATTTTTAATGCATATTATATTGTGCGAGAGAATTATGTAAAACTCTATTTGGCAAAAGCTCAGTCCATGTCTGGATAAAAGCACAAATTCCCTATTTGTGTACCTCTTTGTTAGGGTATTCTGTTTTTGTGCCCACCCTTCCTGCATGTACTGCATGTATTTGTGAGTGTGCCTAAGGTCTAAGAGAGGGAGAAAGATGCTTTGTAAGCTACTGTTCTTCCTAGACCATCTCAGCAAATGCCTGTGCTTTGAGAAAATTATCTCTACTGGCTAACTCTTCTAGGTAGGCTCACTAGTCCAAAGCTCATGAGCTATATAGTTTTTGGAGTGTGTGCACACACAGTTTAACCTTCCTCTGAGCTTGATTTGTAGTGGTCGCTTCAGGAAAAGTGTTACTGCTCCAACTTCACTATCTCAGGGAGAGACCTTAAATTATCTAGTCTAACACCCTTATTTTTCCTTGGAAGAAGCTAAGTTTTAACATAGTGCTTAGCCCGGTAGCCTGGCACAGAGTAGGCATTTAATAAAAATTTATTGACTGACTAAGGCAGTGTGATGCAGTGGAAAGAGTTAGTTAATGTTGGAAATCCTGCATTCAAATCCCTAGAATATTATTATCATTAGTAGTTGTAGTAGTAGTAGTAACTGTACCTTAGGTGTAGAAGGCTGATAATAGCTTATTTTATCAAAGGCACATACCAGTCCAGTGGATGATCTATGGTACAGTGTCTCTGAAGGTAGAAGACAGGTTCAAACCCCACTTCTCCCACTTTCTGTCTTGGTAACAGTTGGCAAATCACTTAATCTCTCTAGACTCAAGTCCTCATCTGTAAAATAAGGTAGTTGGTCTAGATAGCTTCTGATGTCCCTTTGAGCTGTTGACCTACTAACTTATGCTTGCCATGTGTAAAATGGGGATAATAGGAACAACTCAATCACTCTCAAAGGGCTAGCAAAAACTCAAATGAGATAACATGTAAAGTGCCCAGAGTCAGTCACCAGAAACAACAGGACCAAGATTTGGACTCAGGTCTTTTAGCTCCATATCCAGGGCTCTTTCTTTCCACTGAACAAGCTTTTCCCACGTCACCAACAGCTCTAAATTCTTACTTGCAGTTGTTCATTTCCATTCATGAAGGTGAGCGCCAAAAATGTCTTTGAGTGTTGCCATCATTATCTATCTTTCAACAAACATCTGCTGGAACCTGTAGGATGAACTTCAAAACAAAACAAAACAACTATTGACATGTAAAAAAAATTATCTTGAAATGGAAACCAGAGTCGGCCCCCATCATTGCGTAGCAGTGCAGCTTCAGGATTGTATCAATATGTTGTACCTAGGGATGGCTAGTGAACTATTAAGATTTATGTGCAAAGAAAACAGGAAAGCAGTGTAGTGAGGAAGAAAGAACAGGGTAACTGGCAATCTTGAGACCTGCCTGGGTTCTGGCCAATAACCTATCAAGGCCTCTGATTCATCGTCCCCATCCACCAGAACAGGATTTCTGGGAGATTTCTGACATCCCCATGAATTCCACCACAGGATGGAAAGCTCTCCCTGAAGAACAAGCTCCAACACTTTAATAGATGTACAATGATCAAAACCGTTAAATATAATGATATAAAATGCATGATTTAAACCTAATTGTCGGGCATGCAAACTGAATTCTAGACACTTCTGCACCTTACCTAGCAATGTGACCTTGGGTGAATCACATCCCTGAATTTGTTTCCTGCCCTGTAAGATGAGGAGACTGGACTACATGTTCCAGTTTACAGCCTAATGTGCTTGATGGCCCTAGTTCTCCCAGGATTCTTTCCAGTTCTGGCATTCTATGAATTTATGAACTATATTTAGCCTCCTCTTAAGAATACGCAGAGCTTGCATAGAAGAATCAGTCTATTAGGCCTAAAGATTTCCGTGTTTGTGCTTCTGAAAAACTTCCACCACTCATGATCTAAGGGGTATTGTTGAAGCAAATGGATGGAAAATGATATCTACAGTCAAGTTATTATTTATAATATTCTAGATTTAGCTAGTCTGTAAGAGCTGAAAGCACTTTCCCATATTTTATTTATTTGAATAACAACCAGGAAGAGTAATTTGGAGCGGATATTAATATCTCCAGATTACAAAAAGAGAAACACCAATGCAGCGTAGAGGAAGTAATTTGCTCAAGGGCACATAATGATCCTTCGGCAGAAGCAGCCTTGGAACCCCCCCCACACACACATATATAGATAGATAGATAGATAGATAGATAGATAGATAGATAGATAGATAGATAGATAGATAGATAGATAAATATTGATATATATTGATATATATATAAAGTTATCATGTAATGTCCTTTTTTCCCCATTTAATAATGTTTTATTTTTTCCAATTACATGTAAAGACGGTTTTCAACGTTCACTTTTTTTAGTATTTGTTTTTAAAAATTTTCCCCAGTTACATATTAAAAACAATTTTTAACATTCATTTTTAAAACTTTTAAGTTCTAAATTCTCTCCCTTCCTCTCTCCCCAACCCCACTCCCACTGAGAAGGCAAGCAGTTTGATATAGGTTATAAATGGGTAGTCATGCAAAACATATCCATAATAGTCATGTTGGGAATGAAAACAGAAAAAAACCCAAGAAAATAAAGTAAAAAAAGTCTGCTTCATTCTGTATTCAGACACCATCAGTTCTTTCTCTGGGGAGGGACAGCATTTTTTCATCCTAAGTCCTTCAGATCAACATTCACTTTTATAAGATTTTGAGTTCCAAATTTTTTTTCTCTCCCTTCCTTTCCTCCCTTCCCTCCTCCTCAAGACAACAAGCAATCTCATAGGTTATACATGTGCAATCATATTTCCACATTAGTCATGTTGTGAAAGAAGAATCAGAACAAAAGGGAAAAACCACGAGAAAGAAAAAAACAGAAAAAGGTGAAAAAAGTGTGCTTGCACATCTGTGTTCAGGCTTCATAGTTCTTTTCCTGGATGTGGATGGCGTGTTCTGTCATGAGTCTTTTGGAATTGTCTTGGATCACTGAATTGCTGAGAAGAGCTAAGTGATTCATAGTCATTACACAACGTTACTGTTACTGTGTACAATGTCCCATCAATCAACATTTCTTATTCACTTGTTGTATACTAGGCACTGCAGCACTAGGTTCTTGGGATACAAAATGTATACTCATATACATCAAATATGTCCAAGATAAATAAAAGTAATTTTGATGTGGCAGCACACTAACAATTGGAGGGATCAACTAAGACCTCCCTTACGGAGGAAGAAGCACCTGAGTTAGAAGCTGAATGGAGCTAGAGATTCCAAGAGGCAGAAGTGTTGGAGAAACCATGTCAGACATGCAGAACAGCCCCGACCAAGGTATCAAAGCAGAACAGAGTGAACAGCAAGGAGACCAGTTTGGCTGAAGTGGAGACTGCATGAGGGCCTATGGTGGGATTGTAAAGGGCTTTAAAATCAAACAGGGTGGGGCTTATATTTTATCCTAGAGGCAATATGGAACTGTGGACATTCCTAGAATGGCCCTTGTACTTTAGGAACATCCAGGGAGCTCTTTACCTCCCCAGAAAACTCTTTTCAGACAATTAAGCCAGATGTTCAGGTAGAGTCCTCAAGAATCCCAGGAGGTTCAGAACCACCCTCTGTAGGCTAAGTATCACACCTGTTTTGTAGTTACACAGGTGCATTTTTTCCTCCTCTTTCTCAGGTGTAATGTTGTCCTCTTCACCTACAGCTTGTCCTCCACTCTCTCCATGGGTGAAGCTGGGGGGCACCAATAGTGCATAGAGCACCAGACCTGGAGTCAAGAAACTCATCTTCCTGAGTTCAAATCTAGTCTTAGACACTTCTTAGCTGTGTGACCCTGGGTAAGTCACTTAACTCTACCTCAGTTCTTCATCTGTAAAATGAGATGGAGAAGGAAATGGCAAACTACTCCAGTGTCTTTGCCAAGAAAACCCAAAAAGGGGTCACAAAGAGTTGGACATGACTGAAAAGGGACAGATTCTCTTTTCCTTCCTGAATAATTCCTTCCATCATTTTTAGGATCTCCTCACCTTCTCTAATAAGCCACAAGGTAATCATGATAATGGCTAGCATTTATATAAATCTACAAAGCACTTTATCAACGCAGTCTTATCTTCACAACAATCGTCAGAAATAGATGCATTAGTATAACCATTTTACAGGTGAGGAAACTTAATCAGCCAGAGATTACATGACTTGTCCAAGTCACACAGCAACTAAATGCCAAAGGCTAAATTTGAACTCAGGTCTTCTGGCCCTCTATCCGTTGTGACACATGTTCCTCAAACTCTTTCAACTTCTCCTCTAGCAGGGAAAGCAGATTATAAATGTAACAGATATAAATCATCATAGGGCTGATTTGGATCTTAGAGATCATCCTGTCCAAGGGTGCCATTTTATAGATGACCAATGAGACCCAGAGAGTGGAAGAGCCTTACTGAAAGACCCCCTAGATTAGCTTCCTCCTAGAAGCTCTCACCCATATAAACGACAAAAACTGCTTACTTCCCTACTTATCTTGGGAAGGGTTGCTTTTGAACCTGTTTAATCCTGCCCTTCTACCTATTACCTTTATAATCCCAGTTCTGCCAGTAAGTAGCTGTGTGAGCCCAAGAAGAGTTCTTCCCTTCTCCTGACCTCATTTTTCTCATCAGGAATATGAAAAGATTGATTGGATTTTATATCTGAACTCCTTCCACCTCTGAACGCCTACAGATTGCTCAAGACTTTTTGGTGGCTTAAGGCAGAAACAAAAACATAATATATATTCTGCAAGTCTCTTTATAATTCCTTTTGTTTCCCTAGTTCCAGGACCCCCTAGATTAGCTTCCTCCTAGAAGCTCTCACCCATAAAAATGACAAGAACTGCTTACTTCCATACTTATCTTGGGAAAGGTTGCTTTTGAACCTGTTTAATCCTGCCCTTCTACCTATTGCCTTGATAACTTGTTGCTGACTGGTTAGCAATTAATAAGGAAGTTAACAGGGCTTCTCAGAACAAACTCAAATAGAACCTAACAGAATCTACCCTGTAATAAGCAGCACAAGTAGTTTCCGGCTCACCTAGCCACCTCATTTGTTCCTGTGCCTGTTTGAAATGGCCCTAGACCTAGAGATTACCCCTGCTTCCTCAAGAGGAGCTAACCCTGTCCATTCCCCGATTTCACCCACCACCATATGCAGGGACTCTGGGTATATTCATTAGAAAAGAGTTCTCCCGTTTCTGATCATATTGCACAGGGCCAGAGAAAAAAGAGTAGCCCCATAAGGCTAAAGAGCTTCTGTGGGCCAGAGACGGTAGAACCCATGCAGAGTTAGAGAAAAGCCATGACCCTGTAGGATCAAAGTTAGAGAGAGATAGAGGGGAGACACCAAGAGCCATGCAAACTTAAGAGTTTCGGGTGCTAAGCGATCAGGAGCCATACTGATGAATAGTTATGGGAGGAAATTAGCAAGATGGAGTGGCCAGTGGAAGGCACAAAAGACATTGGTGGGGTAAAAAGTTGGAGACCTATAGAAATCAAGACTAGAGGAAACAGGCATCAAGGAAAGCTAGAGCTATTAGAAGAGAAACTCCAACTTCACTGTTTGCTGGGGTCCTGCACAGAGCAGTGTAGTGGGTCATGGGATCTATACAGGACCCTGGAAGGGTTAGGGTCCTACTGACTTTCTTTCAACTAGGCATGGAGCTATACTGTGTTCTATTCTGTAAATAAAATCTGCTTTGTGTTTTATATAGTGTTACCCTGACAGATTATAAGGGAATTAATGGTCACTTTTGTGGGAAGTGTCACACACTGAAGATTCCAGGGTTCACCTAGGTGGGGACAAATATGCTGTTGAAAGATCATCAGAGTGGCCTAACTCTTTGTATTAGAGGGACCCTCTGACAACCCCTTGTAATCTAGCCCCTGACTTCATCATTCAGCTGAAACCATTCTCTTCAATATTACTTTTTAAAAAAAATATATTAATCTTTTGTTTATACATGGCTTAAATTCCCACTTGTATATTCCCCCCACCTTTCCCAGAGAGCTACTTCATATTCAAAGAATATTTTTTTTAAAAACCCAGTAAACAAAAATGATCAATACATACAAAAAAAATCTGAAAGTGCATATAATGTTTTACACCCGTGTCCTTTCTACCTCTTCAAAGGAGTGGGAAGAGGTAATTTTGCATTTCTTTATTCCCACGCTTGTTCCCCGTAATCCTGCAACATTCATTTTTGATTGTTTTGTGGTTTTTCTTTCCATTTATTTTGTTGCATTCATTGTACATAGTGTTTCCTTGGCCTTACTTCATTCTGCATCAGTTCATGTAGGTCTTTTCATACTTCTCTGCTTTCATCATACGCATTATTTCTTAATTTCTTAATTATTCCATTATTGATGTACTACCCTTTGTTTAGTCATTCCTCAAGTGATTGGCATTTACTTTGTTTCCAGTTCTTTCCTACCATAAAAAGTGATGCTCTGCATATTTTGGTGTATATAAGGACTTCCTTCTTATCAACGACCTCCTTGAGTATAAACCTAGTAGCAGTAGTAGTATAAATCTAGTCACTTTATTTGAATAATTCCAAATAACTTTCCAAAATGTTCATCTTGATTCCCAGTTCCCCCCCATAGCGAGCCTCCAACATCGACTATTCTTAATTTTTGGCATCTTTCCCAATTTGTTGGGAGTGAGGTAAAACTTCAGGGATGCTTTGATTTTCATTTTTCTTATTCTGAGTGATTTGAAGCATTTTTTTCATATGACTATTTATAGTTTGCAATTATTTTTTGAGAACTGATCATATCCTTTGACCACTTATCTACCAGGGAATGGCTTTTGGCATGTATGTACATGTATATACATATGTATACACACATCTATGTCTATATTTACATATCTCTTTATATAAATATACATATATTCTCTCCCTACTCCAATCCATCCTTTTACTCAGACACTAAAGCGATTTTCTTAATTCACAGGTCTGATCATGTCACTCCCCTACTCAGTAACCTCCAGTGGCTCTCTACTGCCTCTAGTAGCAAATACAAAATGCTCTGTTGGACATTCAAAACCCTTTACAATTCAGCCCTCTCCTACCTTTCTAGTCTTCTTATACCTTTCTCCTCAACATATACTCTTCAAGCTAGTGATTCAGTCCTCTTGGCTGGTCCATAAATAAGACACTCCATCTTCCTATGCTTGCAATGCTCCCCCTCCTTCCTTCTGACTACTGATCTCCCAACTGAAATCCCACCTTCTAAAGAAAGTCTTCCCCAACCCCTCTTAATTCCAGTGCCATCCCTGTATTAAGTTGTTTCCTATTTATTTTATGTATAGCTTGTTTTTTATACATTTATATGTCATCTGCCCCATTAGATTGTAAGTATCTTGAGGACAAGGACTGCTTTTTGTCTTTATTTTGTTTTAAATCCTTGGCATTTAGCAAGTACCTGGCATATAGTAGGCACTTATTAAACGGTTATTGATCAATTGATTAATATGTCACACATATATGTCAGTTGTCTATTTATCTTGGATATAAAACTCTTATCTGAGATATATGACACAAAATTCCCCCCAAGTCACTATCTTATCCTAGATGCATTAATTTTGTTTGTGCAAAAGTTTTTCAATTTAATGAAAGAAAAATAATCTATGTAATCTTTGCTAATTATCTCTATCCTTTGCTTAAAAACATAATTTCTTCCTGCAGCTATGAAAGGCATAGAACCTGCTTCTCTTTTTTTTAACTTTTTCTATGATATGATCTTTAATAGTCAGGATACATATTCATTTTGATTTTTATTGTGAAATATGGCATAAGATGTTGATTTATATCTAATTTCTTCCAGACTGCTTTCCAGCTTTCCCAGTAGGTTTTGTCAAATAATAATTTGTGTTTTGGGGTGTAACGAATACTGGGTTATTGAGTTCCATTATTTTTTATTCTTCCTTGTTTAGATTGTTACTAATGATCTCCTAATTGCCAAATCTGATGGCCTCTTTTACATTTTCATTTTTCTTGACTTCTATCTAGCATTTGACATTTTTGAGCTCCCTCTTCTCCTGGATATTCTTTGCTTTCTGTTTTTTGGGTTTTTTAAAAAAAAAATTGTGAGAATGCTCTCTCTAGATTCTCTTTCCATTAGTGTGACCAGTGTTTTTCACTTTCCTTTGTTGGATCGCTATCTATATAGATCCAGGATAAGGGCCAATGAAAGTGCCCCTGTGGGTTCTGCACAATGAACTAAAGGCTCCTGCCTTTGGAGCCCAACACAACCATGACTGTGGCAGCACCTGGTGCTGGAGTGGTCCCCTTCTACTCAGTCATTCAGGATTGTGTAACACAGGGCTACGCAGATGAGGAGGGTCAAGAGCACATGTTGGGAAGGGGACAGTCATCCACTGCATCCCAGGGCCCTTGCAAGTTGTCTTGTCTTCTATCTTGCCACTGGACTTTGATGAGTCTGGAAGAGAGAATAAGGCTGACAACTTTGTGCAACTCTGACTCATTGAAATCAAATTCATGTGCAAGTCAAGTCACACTATGATGTCACTGATTCTCTTAAAAAACATTGTAAATTGAAGGAGTTGGAAAGTCCCCACCAACTCTAAATCCAATGATCTTATGAACTGTGAGATTCTATGATTCCAAGTTCTGGCAAACATCCTTCTTTCCATTTGGCTTCAGGCCCAAGACAGACTGCAGTGGCCTCCATATTCCTTATTTGTTTGGATAAAGGCCAGACAAACTCATGCCTGGCCTAGAACCAGAACTCCCTGCCTCCAACAGCAAGAAACTCAAATGTCTCGGCCTGCTGTGGTATCTTTTGTGCTAGGTTTGTTCTGTGAACATTCATTATTCTCATTTGAACCAGAGTTCTCACATACCACCCTGTAGATCAGGGATTCTTAATCTTAGATTTGTTGATAGATTTCAAAAGATCCGCAAAGGTGAATGGGGGAAAAATCATGTTTGATTGGGTTTTTTTGCACTAAAGATAGATTTCTTTTGTAATCCTTTGTGTCTTTTTTCTTGAATTTAAAACATTATTCTGGAGATAGAGAAAAAGACCTCTGCCTGTATGCAATTGTCCCTGGGATATACCACCCTCTAGAGGGAACACCCAGCTTTGTCCTAGGCTCTCTAACTCCTCTGTATCTTTATCCAGACTATATCTTCTGTTTTTTTCACCATCTTTTGGCCTCTGCTACTTGTCTTATGTCTCTGTCTTATTCTATCAATGACTGCATCTGTATTTCTTTTGTCTCTGGGCATCTATCTCTTTTTGCCACTCTCTTTACTTCTGTTTCTCTCAGTTTCTTATCTCCTCCCACTCCCTCAGCTATGTTGTTTCTGCTGTCATCACTGCTTCTATTGCTAGTAAGAGGAAAGAGTGAGAACATTGGTGGCCCACTCCTAGCCCTGGCAGGCCAAAGCTGTTCATCTGCTGAAGGTTTTGCTGTGAGAGTGTCCGGCTATATAATCAATGGGCATTCATGGCTGCTCACTGTGCTCATTTAGATCTTTGGGCACTCCTGGGGAAACACAGTCTTAGGCAACAAGAGCCCTCATAGCAGTTGTTTAAAGCAGACCTTCAGGTGCCTTACCCTCAGTACAACCCCAGCACCATCAACCATGACCTAATGCTGCTCTTCCTTGAGAAGCTAATGAATCTGACCTCCAAAGTGCAGCCCATCAAACTGACACAAGACTGTGCCAACCCCAGGAAAACCTGCCTGGTGTCAGACTGGGGTACCATTTCCAGTCCTATTGTCTGGAATATATCCCAGACCCCTCTGAGAAAAAATGCCTACCCAGGAGCCTTCAGATGAGGCATGGGCTGTGCTGGGGATGAGAAGGGAGGAGAGGATTCCTTCCAGAATGACTCTGGAGGTACCTTGGTGTTCCATGGGACCCTTCATGTCTTGGGGCATGAGATACTGTGCCCTGGCCAACTATCCAGGTGTCAATACCAACCCGAGTCATTGTCACACCGGGATCTAAAATGAAATGAAGAAGAAGCAGTGACACACCCCTTCCAACCTCCCTAGACCCTCCTGTCCTTAGTTCTTCCCTCAAGGGCAGGTGGCCTGAGACTCCAGTCCCACACCCCACAAAGAAGCCCAGGCATCCTGACTTCCTCAGCTTCTGATTCCTCTGATCAACCCAGCTGAGCTGCCTCTCATCCCCAGGGATTCAGGCATCCTGACTTCCCAGACACAGACCCCTCTGAGGACCCAAATTTCCTCATTCCCTTTTCTACCTTGGATTCCAATGCATGGAAAGGAAATCAAAGGTTTTAGGTATAGAAAGGAGCACAAAATAGCCGGACCAGAAGAGACCTTTTAGAGAGACCATCCACTCCAATTAATTTTTTCAAATGGGGAAATTGAGTTAAGGTGACCTCCTAATGTCACATAGCCAAGATGTAGCAGAACCAGACTCAAAACTAGTGTTTTTGCCCCTGATGATCTGGGATCCGAAGGTCCAGATCTATCCCCAACCTCCCAGACTCTCTCTACCTCACCTCCTTCCATGAACCCATGACCATCATTGCTCAATATTCAGAGCAATCAATAGCTGAGCTGGTACCTCTGGGTCAGTCCTCTCCCAGCCCCACACCTACCAAAATGGAGTTTTTAAAACTCCATTCTTCTGAGAAGAGGACCTAAGGGACCCAGGACACACAGAAACAGGTAAGTAGCCCTGTGAAGATCAAGGCTGCTTTTTGGCAAAGATTCTCAATAAGAGTATATGCACCTTAGCCTGACCCTCAGAACTCTGGAAGCAGAAGTACTGTAGCATACACATTATGGTCTTCCAAGAAATAACAAAGAGCTGGTGGATACACAATATTATAGCTTTTAGAAATGTTATGGCTTAGTTTGAGGTCTATTTTCCTTAGGGATTCTCATCTGACTTTGACACAGCTTGGAACCCACTATCTAAGATGAAGTGATATAACAGGAAACTGTGAGTTCTAATTTCTGTAGCCTGAGCCAGGAAAAGTCACAGGTTTGACTCCATCAACCTTTAGCATTAAAGAGTAGCCTGTGTTCATCCTTCATTTTCGAAAAAAGACCATGACATCAGAGAAATGATGACATGGCTAGCATTGATTTGTTTTGAGTGAGGCAGGGCTGTGCAAGGTCACCAGCCTCACTTTCCCCTCCTGAACCATCTGGATCCAGTGACCAGATATTCATCAGGATGAGTGGAAAAGTCCCAGGATGCAGTGGGAGACCTTGGTCTGTTCAGGTACTCACTTAGAGTGAGGTAACGCCCATTCAGTGAATAGGTCTCTTTAAGGTGTGTAGTGAATAGCCTCTTTAATAAGCAAAAGAAAAAAAAAACAAGTAAATCAAGCTGGGAGAGAAAGAGCAACAGTTATTATTGATAATCAGTCTGTAGAATTCTAGGCAAGCATGATAGAATGTTCTGATGTAATCTCTCAGATGAGCAAGGTGCTTTTGGTGATGTTAAAAGACAATCGGAGCATAAGTAAAAACCAGTTGAGCACAGAGTAAAAAGCCAACTAGATTACAGAATTATAAACAACCACACAACCACAGGAGGTAAGGCAAGCACCATCTGTTTTAAGGCAGGGGTCTTACCGGACCAGATGTGACATGCAAACATGGAAAGTCAGAATTCTAGGAAGGAAGAGACAGGATGTATCAAGCTACAAGAACAACAAGAAAGCTGGACTGGTTTGTCAAATGGAGATATATGCAGTCACAAAACAAAGACAGTTTGTCATAAGCAAGTCCAATAGACCTCTGTGGCCTATGTTAGCCAGGTCCTCCATAATGGGCAAAAAACAGATACACATCTCAAACTCGCTATGTCTAAAATGAACTCATAATTGTCCTCACAAACTCCTCTGGATACTTATTTCTGTTGAGGACATTACCATCCTCCCAGATCCCCAGCTTTGACAGTTTCTGTCTCCCTTATTGACAGTCATGATTAGAAATTCTTGTTTCTTAGGAAAGCAGCAAGAAAGATGACCTCATATAAACTTTGTAAAGCAAATTCATTTGCATGGGAGTTGAGGGAAGAGAACTCAAACTCTAGGACACCACCCTGTAGGGAGGAGAGATATTCCAGGAAACTATGAGGTCACTGCTGGGAAGGGAACACAGTGGTGCTGGATCGAGCTGGGAAAGAGCTCATCAAGGAGCTGCCACCATGGGAGGAAGCACGCCATCTGGTAACTTCCTATTTTAACAAATTCTTCATGCTACTTAAGTGCTAAGCTCAGCTGTTTGTACCTGCTGAAATAGTATAAATTCTGTTAGTAATCCCCTACATTTTGGTGTCCTGGGGTGAAGGTTCCGTCACCTTGAGAGAGTATATCTGTAGCTCTTTATAGGCAAGAGGGATGATTTGAAGGGTAGTTTTTCCAAACTGGAAGGAGGGACTGAAGGATCATGGGCTGCAACAGGGGAAACCCAGAGAATTTCTGCTTTCTACAGAGAAGGAAGGGGTAGAGGGCAGACATGTACTAGAAATAAACTGAGAGTAAGAATATTTCTTTTGCTGCCCTAAAGAATCGTGAACAATTGCAAACTTGTCTGTCTCACTGACCCCCTTAAGGAGTGATCTGCCTGCCCAGAATTTACTATTTCCGTGGACATACCTACTTGCCATGCAGTGGGGCACATGGTGAAATTACCCCCTACCCACTCTCTCTCCGTTGCCTGGTCAACAGAAATTACGACCCTCAGGAATTTCCTTTTCCATTTATGATTTGCTTGTTTTCTCTCTTAAGGGTTTTTTTTTCCCAGATCAAGATAAATTAATTTTTGTTGCATTCTGAGTCAGTGTTTGGATTAAGGAGTAGACTGAGGAAGGTAAAGTCCAAACGGAACTTAAGACTAATCTCCTTAGTTTTAACCTTGAGTTCGTATTCCTTCATTGATGAATAAACAACGAAAGGTTTCTTATGTAAAGTACTTTGGAACCCAAAAAGAAACCCCAAAAAGCACCCTCGTAAGCAAATGCTTGATTTCCTTACAGAGAAAAGGCAACTGAAGGTAATATTGGTTTAAAATATTGACTGGTTTTTTTCATTTCTTAATTCTGTCCCTAAGTTAGGGTCTTGGCTGAGCAACAGCGCAGGACTTTTCTTTCTGGATGATTCCTCCTCAGTCTGGTTCTTTCTCTTCCCAAAGTGCAACAGGAATAATCCCTATCTCCAGGTAAAAGGTTACATAGGAGCCTGAGATCGTGGAGCTTTCAGCAATCAGCAGAAGCTCTTTTGCCTCAAGATTTGATATGAAGACATGATAGAGAAACTGCAAGTTATTTCACAGATAGAAGAAAGTAACAGGTTTCTTTTATCCTCGGGATTGGGAAACAAGAAAATGGTTGGCTGCAATATAGAATATGTGGAAGGAGGTAATAAGAAATCAAGCTATATTGGAATGTAATTGTGGCAGGTATTCAATATCATTTTATTAGGTCGGCAATAAGAGGTGGCTAAATGTCTTTGGTGAAAGGAGTGATGTGATCAGAAAGGTGTCCTGAGAAGATGAAGAGGGCAGCTTTGTGACAGATACCCTGAAGAGGGGAGAGACTGAATTCGGAGAGGTAGATAGGGGGCTAGGCAACGAGGTGTGCAGTGGATAGAGTGGTGGGCCTGGGGTTAGAAAGACTCATCTTCCTGGGTTCAAATTTGACTTCAGACATTTGCTAGCTGTGTAACCGTGGGCAAGTCACTTGACTCTGCTTGTCTCATTTTCCTCATCTGTAAATTGAGCTGGAGAAGAAAATGGCGAACCGCCTCAGTATCTTTGCCAAGAAAACCCGAAATGGGATCATCAAGAGTCAGACACAACTGAAAAACAAGAAATTAGGAGGCTAATATGGATTCTAGTTAAGTCTGAAGTATTTACCATATAATATGAGTTCCCTGTGACCTGCAGGATAAAATTTAAAATCTTCTGTATGGTGTTTAAAACTCCTCATAACCTGACCTTCCCCTGTCTTTCCAGTCTTCTTACACCTTACACCCTAGCATGTACTCTTTGATCCAGTGACGCAGACGTTTGCTGTTCCTTAAACAAGGACAATCCATCTCTTCATTCAGGGCATTTTTACTGGCTGTCCCCCGTTCCTGGAATTCTGTCCTTTCTCATCTCTGACTACTGGCTTCCTCAAATCCCAACCAAAATCCCACCCTTTGCTAGAATCCTTCCCCAGCACCATTTAATGACAGTGCCTTCCCTTTCTTGTTTCCTTATTTCCCATTTATCCTGTATCTATATTGTTTGTATTGTTAGACTGTTTTCTCATTAGACTGTGAGTTCTTTGAAATTAGGGACTATCTTTGGCCTTTCTTTGTATCCTCAGTACTTAGCACAATGCCTGACGTGAAATGGGTAATTAATAAATGCTTGTTGATTGATCGATTATATTGTATTAAAGATATCTATTTGAGCCCCTCCCACATGGTGATGTTTATATAAGTTGTAATTTGTCTAAACTTTGTAGCACTACCTTCCATCCTTACCCTCTAACTCCCAGTGAACACAGGGCTTCTGCACAGATAAATAATTTTCTGAAATGAGGTTCTGAATCAAAGGGGTAGCTATGGGCAGAGATGGCTACAAGAGATTTATAAGGTTAAAAAAAACACTTCCTTAATATTGGAGAGGGAAGAGTTAAATATTTACTGAGCAATGCGGAGTCTTGTATTAGCCTCTGTGATGGCTATAAAGATGAATGAACAATGGATATAAATACCTCCTTGATCTCATGGAGCTCATAGTCTGATGGAGGAGACTGGATGTGAACAAAAATAACTATAATGCAAAATAAAATATGATACTTGCCTAATAGAATTACAAACTACTACTGGCAAAGTGCTTGTTTCCACACAGGGAAGAAAGACTAAATTACAATATTCATGACCTTTACTGACCTCAGGATTTTGAATCAGTTGACTACAGAGGGCCTGAATTTGCTCAGAATACCAGATATTCTTCAGATACTGAATGAGAAAAGTGAGAAACCTGAATTGATTCAAATCTTTTGGGAATTTAGGGGAAAACCCTGGGGGGTGGACTTGGGTATTTTGGCATTGTGGGCATCAGTCTTATTGTGAGAGGCACTTTGTTCACTCCTTAGTTCAATCTACTAGGCTTTTTGTGACCATCATAATCAAGGACTGCCTATCCCTCTGTTTTCTCCCCTAGTCTTGAATCTTTGCCCCCCAGTTCCTTAGTTTGTCTCCCATTATATAACCTATTCTGCTGCTGGGGAGGAAGCAGTTCATGTGGACTGAGGTAACCATGAGGATATCAGCTTTCTCAAAACCTGACTGAACTCTTTTACACAACCAGAGCTTCCAAACTGGAATTCCACAAATCTGCATTCTTGGGTACGAACCTTCTTCAAGTTGCAGGCAATATCAAGGTTTTTATTTGATGGATGTTTTCAAAGCTCAAAATATAGGACCCTTAAAGGCAAAAGGACTCACATGTACAAAAATATTTATAGCAACTCTTTTTGTGGTGGCAAAGAATTGGAAATTGAGGGAATGCCCATCAATTGGGGGAATGGCTGAACAAGTTGTGGTATATGTATGTAATGGAATACTATTGTGCTATAAGAAATGATGAGCAGGTAGATTCAGAAAAATATGGACTTACGTGAACTGATGCAAAAGGAAGTGAGCAGAACCAGGAGAACATTGTACATAGCAATAGCAACATTGTTCGATGACCAACTTTGATGGCTTCGCTCTTCTCAGCGATACGATGGTCTAAGACAATTCAAAAGACTAAAGATGGAAAACGCTATCCACATCCAGAGAAAGAACTCTGAAGTCAGAATGCAGATTGAAACGTACCATTTTCTTTCTCTTTTTTCTTCTTGTGGTTTTTCCCTTTTGTACTAATTCTTCTTTCACAACATGACTAATGTGGAAATGTTTTTTAAAAAGTATGGTATTCAATAAATCTTTGAGAGTAAAAAAAAAACAAAACCCACCACTAAAATACAGGACCCTGGATGCATGAATTTAAAGTAAAAATTTCCAGAACTGCTATCCAAATGCTCTATTACCTGAGTAGTTTCAGAAAATTGCAGTTCCCATCACCTCTCCTCTCAATAACCTAATGCCTACCACCTTATTCTCATGGTGGTCTTTTTGGAAATACTTATCATGAACACTGAAATACACGATGACTAAATGTTCCATGAAATGAGGTTTCTTGCTGTCTTTGGATCCATGCTAAAGTAAACTCTAACTACTCTTGTATTTTTTTCTCAAAGGAGAACCTACAAGCCATCCTTTCATTTAGCTACAATTACCTTATACCTTTTAATTTCATTAATTGAGAGAATATCAATGATAATATGGATTAGTTTTTCCATTATTATGTCAACTCTTACTCACTGGACTAAGATTTTATACTTATGGAATCTATAATGAAATTAATGTGTATGGACAGTCAAAAATTAGTGATTTTTTTTTTTTACCATCCTCAGTCCTCTTTTTTGCCACTCCACTAGAAAGAGCTGTCCACTATTATTGTCTACGATGCCTCTCGCCTCACTCCCTTCTTAACCTTTTGCAACTAGGTTTCTGACCTTACTGTTCATCTCCTGAATGTTCCCTTCTATCAGGGCTTTTGTGACATTACTCTCTTTTCATTCTTGACTCACATGGCTGATCATTCCTTCTCATTGCCCTTTGCTGGATTCTCATCCACATCATACCTGGACTCTTAGGTGAGGACTTACCTCTAGGCTCTGTCCTGGGCCCTCTTCTACATTCTCTCCCTCTGTGATCCCATCTGCTCATTTGGGTTCAGGGATCATCTTTATGCTGATGACTCCTAAATAGATATTTCCATCCTTAGTCTCTCTCTTAAGTTCTATTCCAATCTTGCCCACATTTTCAACTGGATAGCCTGGAGGTATTTCAAACATAGTATCTGGAACAACACTTACTAAGTTTCTCCAAAATCCTAGACTTCTTTCAAACTTCCCTGTTACTATCTAGGGCAGGGGTGGGGAACTTGTGGCCTGGAGGCCATATGTAGCCCTCTAGGTCCTCAAGTGAATCAAAGGACCACACTTGAGGACCTAAAGGGCCAAATATGACCTTGAGGCTGCACGTTCCCCATCCTTAGGGGGGGGCCATCATTTTAATCAACCTGAGCTCAAAACCTTGATGTCATCCTTCACTGTTCACTTATATGCATATATACACTCAGTTATACACACATGTATATATGTGTGTTTGTATAAAACCTGATGTCAAACTTTATGGTTTCTTCCTTTCAATATTACTCAAGTCTTTCCTCCTTCCCATCTATCCTCTACGCAACTGCCAAAATTATTTTCCTAAAGTCTAAGTCTGAAGACATCATCTGCCTCTCTTCCACTGGCCAGTGAACTCAAGTGGCTCCCTGTTACCATTAGGTTCAAAATGAAACTTCTCTAATGCCCTTTACAACCTGATTTTACTTTACTTTTCTGATCTTACTACACACTTCTCCCCTTCACTCACACACACACATAAACACACATAGCAGAATTGGCTTTCTTAGTGTTTCTCATCCAGGACATTTCACATCTTATATCTGCTCCATTGCACTGTCTGTCCTTGATGAGTAGAATGGACTCTCACCTCCTTTCAGCTTCTTACAATCCCTAGTATCTTTCAGGTGTCAGTTCAGGACCACCTCCTACTGGAAGTTTTTCCTAATTCTATCAGTTTTTATTCGAAGGGGTGGGACTTATGTGGCATCTCTCCTACAGGTTCCCCACCCCTTTTAGTGACTCCCCTAACCCCAATGACCAACTGTATCTATTTGTACATTCCTTTATGCGTACATATTGTCACCTTTGACTAGACTGTAAATTTTATTATCATTATTATTTATTATTAATTTCAGTGCTTTCTATTATTTCCAATTTCTACTGTCCATAGCTTGCTTTGCCTATATTTGTTTACATGTTGTCTTCCCCATTAGATTGCAAGCTCCTTGAAGGCAGGGATGGTCTTTTGACTCTGTGTATCCCTAGTGTTTAGCACAGTGCCTTGGCATATAGTAGTGCTTAATAAATATTGACTGATTGATTGAAGGCAGAGATTATTTCCCTTCTGTCTTCACATCCCAAGTGTCTAGCCAGCATAGATGCTTAATAAATGTTTGTTAATTTATTGATTGTGGATGTAGGATAAATCTGCACAGGAATAAGAATCACATTTAGTTTTTCTTTGTTTAATGGGTTGCCGTGGCCAAAGATCTCATCATAGTGGCCAGCTTTCTTGGAACGAGTTTCTCTTAAGAAATTTGGTTCTTCAAGAAAATGATAAATGCTGGAGAGGATGTGGGAGAGTTGGAACACTAATTCATTGTTGGTGGAGCTGTGAGCGCATCCAACCATTCTGGAGAGCAATTTGGAACTATGCCCAAAGGGCTACAAAAATGTGCATACCCTTTGACCCAGCAATATCGCTACTAGGACTATATCCCCAAGAGATCATAAAAATGGGAAAGGGTCCCACATGTACAAAAATATTTATAGCAGCACTCTATGTAGTTGCCAAAAACTGGAAGTCAAGGGGATGTCCATCAATTGGGGAATGGCTGAATAAATTATGGTATATGAATGTAATGGAGTACTATTGTGCCATAAGAAATGATGAACAAGAAGACTTCAGAGAGGCCTGGAAGGACTTATATGACCTGATGCTGAGTGAAAGGAGCAGAACCAGGAGAACTTTATGCACAGCAACAACCACAGTGTGTGAGAGTTTTTTCTGGTAGACTTAGATTTTTGTAATAACACAAGAACTTCTGAAAAAAAAAAAAAAAATCCCAATGGTGGACCTCAAGACAAAATGCCTTCCACACTCAGAGAGAGAAATATGGAAGTCACTCACATAATGTAGCAGATCATGTTTGTGTATGTGTATCTGTTTGTGTATCATGTTCTGATTTGTTATACGGATTCTTTCATTTATCTTAGTCTGACTACATAGCATGACTATAGTGAAAATATACTCAATAGGAAAGTATATGTAGAATCTATACAGAATTGTATGCAGTCGTGGGGAGGGAGGGAGGTAGTGGGGGGTGGGTGGGGAGGGATAAAATCGCAATTGTATGGCAGTGATTGTTAAACATTAAAAAAATAAAAAAATTAAAAATAAATAAATAAATAAATAAATTAGAGATTACTAGTGCTGCTCAAAAAAAAAAAAAAAAAAAGAAATTTGGTTCTTGAGTATAAGGCTTGTCACTAGGACTGTATGAAAAGCTCTTCTAGCATGGCAGAGTCTGCCAGAGCTAGTGTTTTGTTGGCCCAGTTTTTGAGAATCCAGAGTTACCTTCATGCCACAATGAGCCATCAGAGTATAATTCTGTGTGAGGATCAGTTGATCTTTGACCAGCCTCCCAGGTCAGAAAACCTAGAATGTAATAATTATTAGTAAGGTATTAAAATAATAGTAAAGATACAATGTTCTGAGGTATAAATATCTTTCTGAGGATACATGGGGCAGTTCCATTGGATGATGGAAAGGTGGCAGTCAGCTAGGTAATCTCTGAGAGACAGTCAGTTTATAAATTCTAAGGAGTAGAGACCTCTGTGAAGAAGACCTCTGGGCCAAGAGGAGGGAGAGGAAGAGAAGGTAATTTCCCCTCATTCTTTTTTTCCACTCCCTCTTTTCCTCCATCCCCATAACTGACTAGGGTGTCTAGTAGGAACTTGTCCACCAGGAGACATCCCATCCAGTAATTCAGTAGTTCAACAGTCTGTTATTATTTAATGTTAAGTAATTATTATTCAGTCCAACAAGTTGAGGGTAACCCATAGGCCTCAAACCCATTAGTGAGTTAGGGGGCTGTCTACCCTAAACATGTGAAGACTTCCTCAAGTAGAATGGGTGGATGAGAACAATTTGTTCCAAGGACCATGTAGGCAGCTGAAGCAGGTGCTGTGGAGCACTTAGAACCTGGTCAGACATCAAAGATGCCAAGGTCATCCACAGCATTGTGTGGGCCATCACCAGTCATCTTGACTTCTGTGTTGCCACTCAACTTTAATGACTCTGGAAGAGAGAGTAAAGCTCACAACTTTGTGTAACTCTGTCTACTTAAATACAATTTGAGAACAAGTAAAGATGTCACTTATGAGGACACTGGTTCTCTCTGAGAACAAGGGACCAACAGCCACCGTTCATCAGTCAAAGAGTCTGAGGCCAAATGGAGCGAGTAGAGAATCACTCTCTAAACAGGAGTGGATAAACAAAAGTCAATTGTGAGGGTAAGCATCTTTGAGGGACGAAACCTTTGGTATCAGTCAGGTAGTCGGTTAGTCAGTGAACAAAAATTTATCAAATATCTAGGAGAGTTAGCCCTGGCAAATGAAGTGACCTGTGAAGAGGAGCAGACCCTGGGAACCTACCTGAGCACCAAGAAAAGCTATAGGAGGTCTCTATGATGAGAGAAAGGGCTTCCAGGTCCTTTGGTACTAGGGGTGGTGAATTGACTTTGTCGCACCTGGATCTAGAGGTGGGCTTCACCACCATTGTTCTCTAAGTTTGAATCCACTCTTCACATGAACACTGTCTACTTGTGGGAGAATGTACCATGTTTATGGAGCCAATGTTCTGTAGCTACATCTACCTTACCAAATGCCCTTGCTAAGAGCTAATAGTGGATGTATGCTAGCTAATTATTAATGGAAAGTACACTGAACGGAGACAGTGTTACAGTGAAAAAAAATGCCCTAGATTTGGAGTTAGGGGTTCTGGGTTCAGATCCTAGCTCTTCCATTACTACCTACGTGGTATGGTGGCTAGAACACTGGGCCTGGTGTCTGGAAGATCTGAGTTCAAATGTGGCCTCAGACGCTTACCAGTATGACTCTGGGCAAGTCACTTCACCCTATGTGCCTCAGTTCCATCATCTGTAAAATGGGGCTTGTAATAACACTGACCTCCCAGGGTTGTTGTAAGGATCCAATGAAATAATAATTATAAAGCGTTTATCATAATTAGCACATAGTAAGCATTATATAAATTTTAGTTACTATGATTACTACTGGTGACTTCAGTGGTTCTACTGGATACAGCATTGGATTTGGAATCAGAAAGACTTGAATTCAAATCCAGCCTCGGGCACTTTGGAGCTCTGTGACTCTGGGTAAGTCACTTAACTTCTTTTGCCTCAGTTTTTTCTTCTGTAAAATGGGGACAATAATAACACCTACCTCCCAGGGTTGTTATGAGAGCCAAATGAGATAATATTAATGACATGCTTAGTTCCGTGCCTGGCATATAGTAGGCGTTTAATAAATACTTATTTCCTTGCTTCTCTGAATCTCGTTTTCCTTCTCTGTGAAAGGAGAGAGTTGGACTAGATTACCTCTGAAGTCCAGTCTAGTTCTAAATCTAAGTACAGAGCCCTGTATTAGGTGTATGGGAAGATATAAAGGCCTGGTAGGACGGGAATTTAGAAATGGGAGAAGACAATAATACTTCAGGGGCCCATGATTTTATCTCTTCCCAGATTAAGATCAAAATTCCTCCACATTATTCATGAGGGACTGTGATTAAAAAAAAATAACTCCAGGAGGCTAAACCTTCAGTCATGAGACATTAATTCTATCACTGGGCCTGTACTTTTTATCCTTTCCATATCTGTAGGATCTACCAGAGGTTGTGTTCCAATGGTGTTGGCTTTTGAGGTGTTGCTAGGGTCTCCTCTGTGCTGTGATGAGGACTCTGTGGACAAATAAGTAAATAACCATTTAAAAATAATAAATTCCATTTATCCAGGGCTTTAGGGTTTAAGAAAGCATTTAAAGGATAAAAACTGTTCTCCTCATGACAATTCTATTAAGTACAAGTATAATTATCTCCCTTCTGTAGATGAATAAAACAAGGCTCAGAGATGTAACATAGTTGGCAAAGTATCAGAGTGCAAAGTTTAAAACAAAGGTCCTGGGAATCGAAATCTAGAGCTCTTTTTGCTAGACTACTTGAATGGATTTCCTACTGGACTCTGGAACCCACACCCTCATCCCTTGGGTTACTGTGTGGAAAAAGTACAGCTCAAATCCCCATTCAGTGCAGAGTCCAGGCAGGAAGCCCAAGTCAAATAGTAAAGTATTTAAATGAAACACACGCACATAGCAGATACCAAGCAAAACTATGTAGAGAGTTCCTCAAAACAAACAAGGAGTCTCTCATGAGTTCAAGGGCCAGAGGGGGAAAAGAAAAACATTCTCCCCAAGGGAATTCATGTTCTAAGACAGAGGTATTAAACACAGGGACCAGTATGAACCAGATTAAAATGCAGTTGGGAAATATTTAACAAAATAAATGAAAATGCAAAAAAAAAAATAGACAATATTATATTTCAAAATTAAGTTACATACATATGAATATATATATATGATCCTTATAGTTAAGTTTGATAAGAGTGCTGTAGGACAAAGGAGTCAAATACTGGGCCACTCTCAAGTGCAGCTCAAACCAGATTAAAATGTAATTGGGAGTGCCAATGTAATTCAAGTGTAAGACAGGGATAGGGTTCCTAATTTGGGATTCACGAACAATTTGTTTCCTTGGTAATCCTATGTATTTTAATTTATACATTTAAAAACATGATTCTGAGAAGGGGTCCACAGGTTTCATTAGGCTGCAAAAGGAGGTTGCCTTGTATCATGTCTGGGTCATATTTTGGGTCAGCGCCTCTCCTCTTAGACTATCATTTATGACAAAGCTGCAGTTCTCTGAATCTCTGTATGATCAGCTGTCTTTGCTGAAAGTCTACTTCCTCTTAGCAGGGGAAAAGACACTTCATGGCTTCTGCTGCCCCTTTACTTCCCTCCGAGTTCCCAAGTTCCTCTTGGCCCTGGCCACCTTCTATCATCCCTGTGATAAGTTACATCTGTATGCTACTTTAAAGTTTGAGAAGTGTTTTTTATAATATCATCTCCTCTGAGGTTTGGAATAGCCCTGGGAGCTAAGAGGAAACAGACTCAGAAAGGCTGAGTGACTTGTCCATGGAAGCAGATGTCTGGCAGTTTTCCAGATTCTGGGATGATCCCTCTATCCCCTGTTGTTAATTACTCTGCCAGAGTCAGATTACTTGTCAGTTTCTTCGGTGCCTCTTCTCATTGGCTCCGAGATCTGGTTCAAGGGGCTGCTTAGACAGTTGTGAATTACCTCCATGCTCCTTCTCCAGAGAGGGTCCCCTCATCCTTGTGCCTAGCTCAGACAGGGTGAATGCCTTAAACCTCCTTCCTGCCTCAGAGGGAAGGTATTAGTTGCCTCCTCACACTATCTGCCTTCATTTCTGAGGTTGGGATAAACCCATGTACCCCTCTTATCATTTCCTGTGCACCTCCCAACTTCGGCACTGCCCCATTAAGAACTCCCCATTAAGAGATGGGGGGTGGGGGTAGAGAGCACATACTGCTAGCTCCTATAGGAATTCCTGTTGTTGAAGCTTTTAACCCTCTCTATGCCACCCCCTCCCCAATAAAATAATACACCAGCAGCATTCAATAAATTATAAGGCGTCCCCTTCCTGCTGGGCACCGGGGATACAAGAAGGGCAAAGACAGTCTCTGCTCTCCAGAGCAATTACAATCTAACGGTGGTGGGTGGTGTGGACCCCAAGCAATCCAATATGTACGAACAAGCTAGGCACAGGACAGCATATACAGGAGGTACGGAGAATTGGCACACAAAGCAAGCTACCCTGGATTTTATCCTGTCTCATCTCCAGGCTAGGCAGTGAGTTTCTCGGGGAAAAGGGACCTGTGTGGATGAACTGTGTTGATACATGGCCTGGCAAGAAGGCAAGCCTTGCTTTTTGAGTCGAATCAGGCTGCTTCCAAAACAAAAGGAAGGAGGTTAGACATGGGGAAGAACTTTTTGACTGGTAGTGGGGGTGGGGGAGGCTCTGTTGTAGGTTGGGACGATATTAGTGGCTAACACGCTGAATCCCGCCTCAGAGGACCTGGGTTCAAATTCAACCTTCAACACTTAGCCCAGGGCCAATTCTACTTGTTGAGCCTCAATTTCCCCTTCCGTACTCGTTTCCTCATGGGATTGTTGTGTGGCTTTGCAGCTCTCTGAGGATGAGGCCGACTCTCGGACAGGTTCGGCTGAGTTTCTTCCAGAGACCGAGGAATGCAGAGAGTCCCTCTTTCCTCGGGCATCTCTTAACCCCTCTCAATGTACCAGAACCACGTTCATCCTACGTCGGCAGCCGCCAGCGCTACAGTGGGGCCCCGCCCCGTAGGAGGTGGGCGGGGCCTAGGCCCGCCTCTCGCCTCTGATTGGCGGCCGCAGTTTCTGCCTCGCTGTCACTCCCGCGGTGCCCCCTCTCGTCAGCGTCAGTGTCTCCTCCCAGCTCAACCCCGCGCTGAGGGCCGCTTCCCGTCGCGGGGGCTGCCGGGACAGTTCCAAGATGGCGGCGGCGCTCGGCGCCGTCTCGGGTCTTTGCCAAGCGTTCCATTCATTTCCCGGCTGCTGAGCGGGGCCGCGGAGACGCGGGAGAGGCCGGGGGCCGCCGGGGAGGGCGCAGGGGGCCACGCCGGGCCCTGGGCTGGCGCCGGGAGCCGCGGGGCCTCCCGCTGACTGGCCGCCATGGCCACCCTGGAGAAGCTGATGAAGGCATTCGAATCCCTCAAGTCCTTCCAGCAGCAGCAGCAGCCGCCGGCGCCGGCGCAGCCTCCGCAGCCGTCCCAGGCGCAGCCGCCCCAGCAGCCGCCGCAGCAGCCGCCCCAGCAGCCGCCGCAGCAGCCGCCCCAGCAGCCGCCGCCGCCGCAGCCCGGGCCGTCCGGGGGGGAGGAGCCGGCGCACCGACCGTGAGTGGCTGGCGCCGGCCGGGCGGGGAGAGCGCGGCGCCCCGGCCCCTCCCGGGATCCCCGGTGCCCCCGAGAAACGGGGCCTGGGGGTGGGGCTCCGGGGGGCTGGCGGCCGGAGCACCTGTGGTCCTGGCCCCGAGGGCACCCCTCAGCCTGTCACCTCCCCGGCTTGAGGGAGGGGGTCTCGCCCCACCCCCTTCTTTCCTGGGCACTAGACGTCCGGTCTCCTCCCAGACCCAGGGGGGACGTCGGGGGGCCCCCTCAGCTTGTCCCCAGCTTGGCGTCTCCTCCCCCGGCTGAGGGGGCCCGTGGTGCGCGCCTCGAGGAAGGGAGCCGGGGGTCCCCTCATCCTTCCCCCCAGCGTCGGGAGACCCGGGGCTCCCTGCGCTTGCTCCCCTGCTGGGAAGCGGACCCGCTTCTCGCGCTCGTTTCCTCGAAGACCTGAGACGACCCCCTCCGGCCGTCCTCCCCCTCCCCCTCCGGCCGTCCTCCCCCTCCCCCTCCTCCCCCTCCCCTCTCCCTCCCTCTTCCCCCTCCCCCTCCTCCTCTTCCCCCCCTCCTCCTCCCCTCTCCCGTGGGCTCTCTGCTGGGTTCCCGTCACTTCTCTAAGTTCGGGGGGAAGGAAGGTTCAGGAATTGGAGTGAAGTCTGGAAGTTGTGGTCCCCGCCCTGGGTTTCTGACAGCCCAAGACCTGGGTCCTGGCGGGGGCGGAGGGTGGGGCCCGGGACGTCCGCTAGAGCCGAGCCCCGGGGGTGGCTCTTCTGGACCTGAGAGTTTTGGCTTCGTTACTAAGTTGTGTAGAGCGTTAAATTCTAGTCAGGGTCACCATGATGATGACAATAACGAAGGGTCCCAACTTCTCACTTTCCATGCTGGTCTGTAAGAGTTTGAATAGGTTGTAGTACATAATAGTAAAAATGAGATGAACTTACTCTTAGTTCAGGAATTTTAATTTTGAATAAACGAGAGATGGTAATAGTGAAAGTATTGGGAAAATTTTCCTGAAGTCCATTTTTTTCTCTTGGAAAGAAAAATGCTTCTGGAGACAGTAGTTAAATTGTTACAAGACTAGGAAGATAATCTTGAATATACTTTCCCGATGTTGTTTGTAACTTGCTTGGACTTGGCACGTACGATAATTCTGAGATGCACGTTACAGAAACATGTCAATTTGAAGCAATGAAAAAGCGTTTCAGTGCTTACTATCTTCCAAGCACCGGGGTTGCGGATAGAAAAGCTACAATCCCGGTTCTCAAAGAGCTCACATTCTGACAGGGGAAGACAACACATGGAGGAAGAAAATAAATAAAACTGGTCACAGATGTCATCCTTTTATAGACTGTTTGCCTAGTTGTCTGCTGCTCTGTTTTCTTGAGAATTTACTTAATTGAAACTGAAATACATAGGCCACCATGAAAGCTGAGAACTTGATGTGAAGTTTTGCCTGTTTTTATCAGTAAGGTTAAAGATGGTGTCAGTGAACATTGGCCTGAATATAGTATTATACCTTTGTAATAATATTGTTATAAATAGTAAGAAAATAATTCACGAAAAAATAATTATGGAAAATTACTTTAGCTACTTTGTTGGACCCAAATGTCCATAGGTGTGACTTCATTCTCCACCAGTACCAGGCAAAACCTCTCATGTCTTTTCATCCTGTAAATTCTTGTGTGTCTTCACATAAATCCCTCTTAGAAAATCTGTCCAATGTACTAGGAACTTGACTCTGGTTCTTTTGTATCAAAGGATACTGGGGGAGCAGGGGAATTATTCATCTTTGGTCTGTCAGTTTGGCTATACAACTGGCCCACTTTTTTGTCCTAGTCACTGATGCTAACTTAAAACACCATTTAAATTAAAAGTTTATTTTTACTATAAAATTATTTTCCCACAGACACAAAACATTTCAATGTACAAAAAAAAAGGTTTGCATATGAAGGGGAATATCCATTATGGGCAATTTGCTTTGAAAGATAGAATATATTTAATTTAATAATTAGCAATTGCCCAGCTTGTATCCCCTTCAGAGCTTTGTTTTCTTCTGTGTACCCACTTTGTTTCCAGTTTTTTGCTACAAGAAAAAGTGTTGCTATGATTATTTGTCCTTGCGAATCTTTTCCTTTCTGTCTTCGACCTGTTTAGGATATATGCCTAATAGTGCTATTGCTGGGTGAAAGGATGTACACACACACACACACTCTCTCTCTCTCTCTCTCTCTCTCTCTCTCTCTCTCTCTCTCTCTCTCACACACACACACACACACTCACTAGTGGTATTTAAAATACAGTTCCAGATTATTTCCCAGAGTACTTGGATCACTTTACAGTTCCATCAACAGTCCATAGTGTGCCTGATCTCCCATAACCTGACCAATAATTGCCATTTTCATTTGTTGCTATTTTTGCTAATCTTATTTATGTGAGGTAGAACCTCAGAGTTTTAAGCTCTACTTTTCATATTCATGTCATTGCTAGTAATATGCCATTGTTTTTTTTTATACCCATCATGAATCTTTCCAGTGCTATTAGGGTTACTTATAATTTGATTCTTCCAAGATTTTGGCATATCATGATTTATAGACATGACTTATCATGTCTGTCCTTAAAAGAGATGGATATTTGTGGCAATATGCAGTTTGGAATGTGCAACTAAGAGGCACACATTAGTGTCTAAATGTGAGCTAGCCCAATCTCCTCATGTTCAATCTGGGCTCGGTTTTTTATTTTAATTAAGTGTTCAAGTTGTACATGTTGATGGACTATCAGTCTAGCTTTATATTATAGACTGAGCAGCATATGTTTTTCATCTACTTTTGTTTTTCTAGTGTGGATGGTTAGAATAACTCTTTTGCATTGTTCTAGCTTCCCTATGGAGGCTTTGGGAGAATTCTTGGTCTTGGTATGGTTATCATGATGCCATGTATAAAACTTCTCGGTTAGAAAGCACTGGGTTAAAGTTGACAAGGTTTTGCCACACAAAAATGTACCAACTTAAATTTTAGAATGATACACTAGTATCTTCTTAATCCTTATCATTCTGTTCAATTCAGCAAACATTAAGAAGTGTAAACTAGAGCTGTGGGATGAGGCTTCATTGGAGAGAATAGACTGCAATCTCCCTTGCCTTTTGGAAATTTATATTTTGTGGGAGGGGGAGGGAGATAGCTGATTAACAGACACTTATTAGCTATGTGACCCTGTGTAAGTCACTTTACCCTGTTTCCCTCAGTTTCCTCATTAAGCTGGAGAAGGAAATGGCAAACCATTCCAGCATATCTTTGCCAAATAAACTTCAAAAGGGGTCATATAGAGTCTGAAACAACTAAAACAATTGAACAACAAATGAGCGTTAATTATTGGGAGGACCAATGAAAGTTTCCTGGTGTGTGTGTGTGTGACTTTTAAGTTCAGTCTTGATAAAGGGATCAGTAAGGATTATGAGAAGGGTTTGAGGAGGGAGTGCAAAGGTTTAGAGGCAAGAGATAGCATTCTGAGTTTAGAAAATCACTAGTAGACCAGTGTGATTGGAGAGGAGGGTGTTAGAAAGCCTATGTGATGAGGAGTAATGTGAATATATAGACTAAAAATTCCTTGAGGTCAGAGTTTAGTTTTAGTTTATGAATTTCAGCTTTGAACATGCTATAGGTGGAACATAATTTGAGATAGAGATGAGGCTAGTAAGATAGGTTGGAGACAGATTGTTAAGGGACTTTAAGGCTAGTCCAGGAGTGGAGAACCTGTGGTCTCAGGGCCCTCTAGGCCTTTTGACTGAGTCCAAGTTATAGGAACAAATCTTTTTTATTACAGGGATTTGTTTTGTGAAGTTTAGATTCAGTCAAAGGGCTGCACTTGAGAACCTAGAGGGCTGAGGCTGCTGGTTCCCCACTCCTGGGCTAGGCTAAGGTGTGGGTATTTTGTCCACAAGGCATTATGGTGCTACTGAATGGTGTTTGAGCACAGTAGGGACTTGCTCAATCAGACCTGTACCTTTTTGGCAGCAGAACTTTTGGTTAGCTAGGTTCAGAGAAACCTCTCATTGACTGCTTGGCCTGCAACCTTTTGATACATTTTTTGGGGCCACAACAAAGCATGAAACGAGCACTAAGACCAATAGAATTTTCACTCTGTTTTGGTGGAGGGAGTACTCATACTGTTTAAAATACTTGTGAGATATTGAAATAAACATCTAGTGGAAAGAATGCTAGGTGTGCGAAAATCTCGCTTTGCCACTTAGTACTCATATGAACTTGATTTATTGCTTTAACCTTTTGAACCTCAGTTTCCTCATCCATAAAATCATTCTCATAATGATGATAGTATTTATATGGCACTTCAGAGTTTGCAAAGCACTTTATATTTGACTCACTTCCCCACAGTGCCCTTTTGCTATTATCCCCATTTTTACAGGTTAAGAATTTGGAACTCAAAGAGGTTAAATGACTTGCCTAGGGTCCTACAGATAGTGATGAACGGGCTCCAAAATGGAGGACTCTGGCAGGAATCCATGGACTTCAGGATCACCCATTTGGAGGGTGGGAAGATGGGTCTTATCTTACTCATAATGCCCAATACTACCATACCTTCACCTGGTACCCCCTGACATTGCTTCACTCTGCCCCCTCCTACTGTGAAAATTATCGGCTTCTTTCCACTTACCCTGGCTCGCTTTGACCCTCATTCATCTACTTCATTTACTGTTCAAGGACCTTTGGGAAAATTTCCTTCCCACATTATATCTATACCCAGTTCCCTAGATAGCCTGAAAGTAAGCACTCTCTGGTGGCTCTGTGCTCCTTGGCTGACTCTATTGGCAGGCATGTATGGGAAGATCTTTATTGTTTTGTTTTTCTACCCAAATCCACTGCTCTTCTGAACTCCTCTGCTATTGTTGGAGGCACCACCATGCTTTTAGAAGTCAGTTAAGTTGACAAGTTTGTTGTTATCCTTAGCTCCTTAACTCTCACTCACATATTCAGTTAGCTGCCAGATACTATTTTTCTACCTGTACAGCATCTCTCACATCTGTCCCCTTCTCTTCACAGACACGATCACCATCCTGGTTCAGTCTGTTTGGTTTTCCTATTTCAAACCTCTCCCTGTTCTGATCCATTCTCTACACTGCTGCCAAAGTGATCTTATTACTTTCCTACTTAAGAAACTCTAGTGGTTCTCAACTGACTGTAGAAGAAAATAGTATTTCATCTTTATCTCATCCTCTTTATAATTTTATTTTGTGTGTGTTTTATAATATATAAAAGCATTGGTTCAGTAGTATGTGTATTTAACATGAATAAGTAACATAGATGGGGGTACATGCTCAAAAATATTTTACTGATAGGAATGTGTGATTAAAAAGGGTTGGGAACTACTGGACTTAGAATTCTAAAGTTCCTCTCTTCCTGCCCTAGATCTGTGATCCCATGATTTTAAGCTGAGGAAGAGGCTGATACAAATAAGTCATGTTTACTTGCCCTCCCCTCCTTTTTCACTCCTATAGCTAAATTGAAAAACTTGGAAACCTCATTTGACTGAAATATGCCATCAGTGCCCATTTTTCTATTTTATGACTAGTCTGCTGAAAGTCACCTTTGTGAGAAACACATTTTGAATGTTCCAAGTGGAAAGCAGAGTCTGGACAACCTCGGGGAAGGCAGACTTCCCTTCTTTTCACATGCTTGTTACACTCTCCTGTCTTGGTGGTGCAGGAAGAGGAAAGATGTTGGAAACTGGAGACTAGCAGGGCTCAGGCTGTGGTCTGAAGAAGAAGGTGGTTTATATGCTGCTCTCAGGTATTTTATGAGCCAGATGTGGGGAAATTAGGGACTAAATTCAGATCAGTGAAGTATTTTTTAATATAGCATCTTTTTATTTTCAACTTCTATTTCATGAGCCATTCATTTTTGGACATGATGTGGCCAAACAGCCATATAGCGATAGTCCTTAGAAAGCAGCACTTTGGCGAGTGAGGGTGCAGCTAGATGGCACAGTGGATAGAGCACTTGTCCTGGAGTCGGGAGCACCTGAATTCAAATTCAACCTTAGACACTTACTAGCTGTGTGACTCTGGGGAAGTCACTTAATTCTAACTGCGCCTTACCCCGTCCCCCCTCCCGAAAAGAAAAAGCTTTTCAAAGACCTTCCATGTATATTGTATTAAGCGGATGCCTAATATGTATATATGTATATATATGTGTATTGAATTATGAAATTGACTTTTCATCTTGTGACCATTAATTCTCTTTTTTGATTATACACTTTTTGATGTTGAAAAGGCAACTAACTGTATCTGTAGTTCTGTATATTTTCTGGAGAGTTTCAGTAAGAGAGACATTTTTTTGTTTTGGTAAGATTAACTGATTTTTCATATATTAAGACTTATTCACAAATTAGAATTTTTTCTGGCTCAGTACTAAGAAGAATGTTTGGAAGACCTTGGGAGAAGAGGATTTTTAGGAAATTTGGTGTGCCTTTGCAGTTTGAATAATTTAGCAGCTCAACCCATCTCTAAATGTTATTTTGTTATCCTTAAGAGAAGTAAAAATAGTTAATATATTTCTTATTTTGTGCATAATAGTATGTTATGGACCAGAAAGCCTTACATACAATGTTTTCATTAGTTGTCCAGACACAGTGTCTTTCTGATTTTAAAATCCAATCTAAAAAGACATCTCTCTTTTCCCCTGCCAATTTGACACAGCCTGGATTTTTTTTTAAACCTGTAGATACTGTGCAGGAGGTTGCTTTAAGGCTACTTTTCCCAAATGGATAGATTTAAATTATTTTAGAACAGGTAAAAATATTGTTGTAGAATGTCAGTTCATGTCTTAAAGACTTAAAGACATGTCCAAATAGTGTTGTATATTAGTTCTGAGAACTGAAACAAAATTAACAAGTATCATAGTGGATTTATTCAGTATTTTTTTTTGCAGTTTGAAAACAGACATTCATCAATAGAACAGGCACAAAAGTTTCCATCTGTGTTCAAAAAGCTTAGAATCTTTAAATTTTTTAGCTATCAGGAACCAGAGAAATTACCTAGTTCAATTCCCTCTTTTTACAGAAGAGAAAACTGAGACCCTGAGAGGTAAAGTGTGACGTGCAGTGGTCAGGCAGCTAGTTAGTGGTAAAACTGGGAAATTAACTTGTCTCTTCACCTTTGTGCTTTTCATAGACCACAACCTCTTCACTTATACTAGAGCATTCACTGTGAGTCACAAACTGATAATTCAGTTTTTTTAGTGTTTATGTTCCACTTGGAGGTCTGTCTTTGGAAATAAAATTCATCAAGACCCTTGTAGAAAGCATCTGTTTTATGGGCTAGTCCTTTCTTTTGTTGGGTGGATCAACAATACTAGAGTCACATTCAATATTTTAATTCATAAAATGAGCAAGAAAAGGAAATGGCAAACTATTCCAATATCTTTGTAAAGAAAACCCCAAATATGGTTAGACATGACTGACGAAAATAGGGCAACTAGGTGAAACAGTGGTTAGAGTGCTGAGCCTGGACTCAGGAAGATGTGAGTTCAGATCTGGTCTCGTGGCCTTAAACACTTGTTATCTATGTGATCCTGAAGAAGTCACTTAACTCTATTTGCTTCAGTTTCCTCATCTGTAAAATGAGCTGAAGAAGGAAATGGCAAGCTACTTTAGTATTTTTGTCAAGAAAACCTCAAATGGATCACAAGGACATAACTGAAATGACCAGACAACAACATTTATAATAAATCATTTCTTTCCAATTACATGATTAAATGAAAGGTGTAGAAGATATAGGAGCTCACTGTGCTTGTAGTTTGTTGATTATTTATTAAAAAGCATTTGATTCAGTAGAGGAAAAAGCTTTCCTCAAATAAGGACTCTTCCATCACATATCAGAATCAGAGGAGATTTGTTGAAGGATGCAACAGAGGTTTTGTCAAGTAAGACATAAAACAGGAGGGATTTATGCTCACCAAAGATGTTTGCCACTGTCTTGAAGGGTGTTCAAATACAAAGTTCATTGTAGAAGGATTCCCTGTTCATAGCCAGGTCCTGTTGGTTTTCCTGTTTGTGGATTATATTGTGCTGATTGTATCACCTGCCCACTGCCAAACATCCTACCAGAGCGTATTAAAAGAGATCTATAATCATTCAAATGCATTTGGCCAGTTAAGACAGATGGATATCTTATTCAGGAGAGAGATTAAGAAACGCTAATTATATCACCAATAATAGAGTGTACTCTGCTTCCTAATTATAGTCTTTATATGACACAATTGAAATTCTACTGTACAATAAAGTCACTTCAGGTTTCTTTTATCTGCTAGGTACTATTATGGGTAATATTGAGATCCTACCTTTAAAGATATTTGTAATTTGTGGCTAAGTAAGACTGAGTACAGATAGAAATTTGAACTAAGGGCATTGAATCATGTCTGAATTTTGCAATGTGTTTTCCCGACAGTTATTACTCTGTACACTTATGATGCATAACTACAAACAGCTTATTTTATTGATAATAAACTTCTTCAGAATCATTACAACTGTTAGATTTAGTCTGTATAAAGTGTTAGCTTCTGATTATTTCCTGAAAAAGTCCCAGTTCAGCTGGAATGACTCTTTATTGCAAAAGTATTTCTTCTAATTCCAGTCAAGTGATTGGGGGTGGGGGGGGGCTGGGGGGTGGGCTCCATTTGTTTTTTCAAGTAATCCGGGCTTTTAACTCTAGCACATCCTGTGATTCAAATGTTAGTGACCTATTTACTCTTCTGCTGTCAAAACTTTTTAAAGCTAAATTAAAGTTTCAATACTTTTATTCAATTGAATAAAAATGATTTTGGAGGTAAGGGCTTGATTTTACACATTGAGTATATCTATCTCTCTGTTTTTGATTTTCCATTGTGAAGATCCTTGTGTGATTTTTTTACTTGAACCTCTTATGTCTTCTTCAGCTTTGTTTCAAATTGGGCAACTAGAATGTCACATTATATACTCCAGATGTTAGTACTCCATGACTTTGTACAGGATAGAATGTTGCTGTCTCTTGTTTATTGTGTTCTTATTCCTAAGAGTATGCTTCATTTTTAGCAGTTTTATTTAAGGTATCTTTATTTTGTAGGGGGGCATTGAGAGGATATATGACTTGCTTAGGATTACACAGCCAGTATATGTCTGAGGTAGCACTTGAACCCAGGTGTTTTGGCTCTGATCTGGATCCATTCAGCTACACTGCTGCCCCTCATTTTGTTTGACCACAAAGGCTGCATTTGTTAAGCTTCGACTACTTTGCTAGGCATTTGGAGATTTAGTAGCACATGTAAGTAAGACACTGTTCCTGTCCTCAAAATGCTTGTAATTTAGTAGATCAGTAATGTGTTTTTAAGAAAGTTTTTACATTATTTATACGCTAATGAAAAATCCCTACCATCTTCATAAATAAAAATCTTGGCAGTCCCTTTTAATTCTCCTTTTTGCCAGCACCAACATATACATACCTTTGACTTTTTTAATTCTGTTCTTAAGTTCCTTTCATTTTTTCCTTGTACCTTTTTCTTTTAATACATTCCATGCCTTGAAGATTTTTGCTTTGTTTCATTTGTCTTTGAATAGTTGAGGGAATCATAAATCATGCCAAAACCTGGATTTTAATCCAAAGGTAAAGATTACTTGAGAGTTGTCTTGTACAAGTTGACCACTTTTTCTTGAATTTCAGTTTGGAAATTAAGCTCTGTGATGTCAGGATGAAGGATATTGCTAAAATCATTTGTTTACATTGGAGTTGTCTGTTAAAAACCTCCTGATTCGGATGATCACAGTGTCATTTATGGTGGTGGCTATCCTTTCAAAACAATTGAGGAAGAACGAAAAGATTGGTAGACAACTAAGAGAAAAATTTTAAGCAGTGGTCATCAATTTCAAGATATAAAAAATGGATGCATGTTTGAAATTTAGCTTTTGATGAAAATTATTGAGCTTTCTAAGAATGGGAGTAATGTTTGATTTTTTTTTAATGCAGATTTTAAAGTAGAAATCATTAGCTTTGTTGAATTGGTGGTAGAATGGTGTTTTTGAATTTGGGGCTTTAGTAAACCATGTTTTTGCTACATTAATTGATAGATGGAAAGGATTCCAGTCACTTGAATAAAAATAATACAAGTTCTACTATTCTTTTCCCTGTCCTTACATCTTCTGAAGTATTTTGTCCATTTCTGGGTGACACATTTTAGGAAAAGAAATTGACAAGTTGGAATGTGTCCAGAATAGTGTAGCTGGATGGTGAAAGAATCTTAGAATCTGGAAAAAAGAAGATTTAGGGATGTTATTACTATCTTCATATATTTAAATAGGCATTAGACTTGCTTTGCATGGCCCCAGAGGACAGAAGGTAGGAGAAAGATACAGGAGTCAGATTTTGTCTCAGTATAAGGAAGCATTTTCTAATTATTTTAGGTATCTAGTAGTAGAATGTGCTACCTGAAAATATAGTGACTTCTGATTTCCTGAAGATTTTCAGGGTAGAGACTAAATGATCACTTGTTAGGTTTTTTGAGTAGATTAATTTTTCAGTTGCAAGTTGAGCTGGATGACCCAGCTCTTCCAACTCTGCAATTTTTCATTCTATGAAATTTTACAAATATGACTTGAAGGTTTTGAAGCTTTAAATGCCCGACTGTCATATTAGTAGTATACAAATAAAAGTTTCCTTAAGGTGTTTGTCTTACTGAAAAAGAAATCTTAACTCCTTGTCTGGCATCTATTATCCAGATACCAATGGTCTTTTTCATAATAAATCAGAAATCTTATTGCAGTCCCATTCCTCTCAGTTAAACCTTTTTTTTTTGCTGTGAGAGACCATCAGCATTTATGACATATGATTGGATGCTTTTGTGTGTTTAGTTTTGTGTATTGTTTAATGTATATATTGTTTATACATGTCTCTGTGTACATATATGCACACATGTATATACACACATATTTTATACACATAAAACAAAAAGCAACTTTGGCCACATCTGAAAATATAAATCTTATTGTATATCTCTTTTAAAACTAATTATGCAGCATGTAGTTTTATTAAATATCTGACCTACTAATAAAAACTGATAGGGAAACCAGTTAAGAGTGGTAGCTATTATGTATCCACCTATAGAACATTTTCCTTCTTTACCCAGTGAATTCAGTGCCTGGCTGATGGTTTTTCCACCTCAACTTCTGCCTCCTTACTAGAGATTTTCAACATACAAATTTATGTTCTTTCTACTACCTTGACTTCCCAGTTCCTCAGTGCACTTAGTTTCCATGACCTATCTTTATTCTACTTTAGCTATACACAAAGATGTTCATACCTCTGAACTTAGATCACCTACAAGTATTTTACTTCCATGATCGTGAACTCCAAAATTCTGTTACCTGATCATAATCTTTTATCATTTTAACTTTTCCTATGCTTTAAACCCCTAACCATTCTTCATCCTCACCTTGGCCTCCTGTCCCTACATTTCTTAGTCTTCTCCCAGGCCATCAACCCCATCTAGTCTATACTCCTTTCCTTTTTCTCTCTTGACTCCTTGGTGAATCTCTGAAGCTCTGTGCTGTTCTCTGCATTTAAATTCCTTGACCCCTTGTCCAGTGTTAATCAGATCTTGTCAAACTCCATCCAGTCTTAAGGTTAGTAGTATTTGGTACTACTTCACTTGGTGATTTTGTTTCTTCCATGGATTTAATTACCATCTATCTGCTCTAATCCATTGTCACTTAAGTGATTTTCCTAACTTCAACTCCCCTATGCTTCCCCCTCTCCCTCCAATAAACTCCAATAGCTCCTTATGGCCGCCAGGAACAAATACAAAATTCTCTGTTGGATATTCTCTTTTCCCTTTATACATCTAGCTTTATGATCTTATCGGGTCCTCTAGGTCTAGTAATCATCTTTGTATATAGGTGATGTCCATATCTGTGTATGTAGTTCTAGCTTCTGTCCTAAACTCCTGCATTATCAGCTGCCTTTTGGACAAATAGAACTGGATGTCTTGTGGTCATTTAATACCCATGTCCAAAACAGAACTCATTATTTCTCTTCTACCCTCACTCCCCTAACCCCTAGATTTAATTTTTTTCTAAAGTCTGGATCTTTAAATTCCAGGCTGTAAGCATAGGAACTACTTACAGGTTCTATTATTGATCATCGTGGGAACTTTGACCTGCTCCATTTCTGACTTGGACTGGCTTATTATTCTTTTTTCCTCTTTTTTTAAATTAAATTATTTTATTTGTTTTAAGTGTTCTACAATCACTTCCATATAGCTTAGATTTTTTTCCTGTCCCTCCCTCCTCCTCCCTGAGTGGCATACAATCTAGGTTCTACACATACATTCCTGTTAAATACATTTTCACCTTAGTCATGTTGCACAGAAGAATTAAAATCAATGAGAGGAGCCATAAAACAAAACAAAACATAATACAAAAAAAGATGGTCTGCTTCATTCTGTGATCCAGTTCCATAGTTCTTTCTCTGGGTGTGGAAGGCATTTTTCCTCAAGAGTCCACTGGGAATTTTTTAAGTTCTTGCATTGCAATGAAGTACTAAGTCTACCAGAAAAATTCCTCACACACTGCAGTTGTTGCATACAAAGTTCTCCTGGTTCTACTCCTTTTGCTCAGCATCAGTTCATATAAGTCTTTCCAGGCCTCTATGAAGTCTTCCATTTCATCATTTCTTATAGCACAATAGTATTTCTTTACATTCATATACCACAACTTGTTGCTGGCTTATTATTCTTTAGGGAACCTGGTGGCATTGGCTTAACCCACAACAACTTAGAACTCCAGAGTTCAAGATCTGCTATCCTCAGCTTTCCTGGTAGCTAGGGTTGTAGTGTGCACTACTATACCTGGCAAACCTTTCCTTCCTAATTTTTTATTACTTTTGAGGACATCACCATTTTCCCAGTCACCCAGGCTCATAGCCTTGGTTTCATCCTTGACTTCTCACCCTCACCCCATGTAATCAGCTTGTCCAATCTTGGTTTTGCATTCACATCATCCCTTATATACTCAGTCGACCTCCCTACCACAGGTCCTCATCATTTCTTGCCTGGACTGTTTCAGTAGTCTTCTAATTGGTCTTTTTGCCTCAGGTCTTTCCCTATTACAGTCCCTCTACTCATCTGTGACAGTGGTTTGTCTAACGCATAGGTCTGATCATCTCACTCTCTACTTAGTGAACTTTTGTTATCTCCAGGATCAAATATAAAACAATCTGGCATCTAAAGCTTCACAACCTGGACTCTTCCTACCTTTTAAGTTTTCTTGTACTTTGCTGTTTCCTACATGATTCAGCTACATTTGTCTATTTTCTGTTCTTTACAAGCTGCTGTCCATCTCCCCAGGATTTTTTACCAGCTGTCCCCAATTCTTGGAATGCTTTACTTCTTCCTTCCCGCTAACTAGCCTACTTTGATTCCTTCAGTACTTACCCCAATCTCATCTTTTGCCTTTCCTGTCCTTCCTTCCCCTTTCTGAAATGACCTTGTATTTACATGATACATATCTTGTATGTACATAGTTATTTATTTACTGTCTCCCCATTATAATGTGAGCTTAAAGGCAGGGACTGTTTTTGCCTTTTTTGTAATTCTAACACTCATCACTGTGCCTAGCCCATAGTAAATGCTTGATTAAATTCTTGTTGAGGTGCTATATATATCATCACCTTGAAGCACTTAGCACCAAGCCTTGGAAATAGCATGGGTTGAATGAATTTTAAATTAGTAAATTGCATTTAGAAGTAAAAAGTGTGGCTAACACAATGTGTTTGATTTTTTTTTTTTTAGAAAGAAAGAACTTTCAACTACTAAGAAAGACCGGGTTAATCATTGCCTGACAATATGTGAAAACATAGTGGCTCAGTCTCTCAGGTAATTAAAAACAACACGTTTTTAATCTTTTATATTCTAAAAATGTATTATTTCTCCTAAAGAACTTAAAATCTTCAAGAGCTTCCATTTTAAAATGAGTTAGTTTATCACCAGGAGGCAGAGTCATTTAAAATATTTATGGCATTCATACTTTTGTTGCTATTTCCTTGTCATTTTATACTAAATAGTTGTAGTCATTTCACTATTCTGATAGTTATATTATCTTATTTAAATTTGTTCTATTTCAAATTGCTTTCATGTCATGAAGGGGGTTGTAGATACCTGTGTTTCTCCTTATCATAAGAATGTTCTGAAGATAACATTAAATAGTATATATGACTATTGTGAAATAAAATTATCTTCTATATGCAAGGTTGTCATTTATTCTTAGTTTTTGGGCTTGGGGAACCATATTCTTACTTGATGGAACTTAGCAACCTAGACAAGTTCCATCAGATTCTTTATGTAGCAAATTTAGATGCTTAATAGATATTTTGTGTCTCATTTTTTCTTCTTTTTTCTTTTCTCTTTTTTCTTCTGTATCTCATTGTTAAAATACCTAATTCCCCCCCCTTACATATTTAGATGAGATATCACACTACTTTGCTACACAAATATAGTAATGAGGTCTGTTGTGATTTGACTATTTTTAGCATTTCATGCATTTCATGTCTGTTTGTTCCAGAGTGACTAAAAGGGGGGTGACTTTCTGATTTAGATTTGGATACAATACTAAAAGGAAATTAAGCTATGCCTTAAGTTCAGTTTTTGCATTGCATTTCTATCTGGTAAAAAATTTCAGGTTTGTTATCTTTGGTGATTAGTTATATAAACTATAACTGAGGGTAGTTATAGTTTATAAAACCATTAACAAAGAGGCTTCTGTAAACCTTGTCCTTGCAGAAGAATTCTCTCTCTCTCTCTCTCTCTCTAAATATATATATATATATATATACAAAAAACATCTGTACATACACATACATATATGTTTTGAGTTGTAGAACTTTGAAAGTGTTTGGTAATCTGTTGTAATTATCTCTTGCCAAATTTGCAGAAACTACAGGATATCTGGATCCTTGAACTTTTGAGTTCTAGGTTTGCTTTTAGGAGTTGTTTATACATATCCTCTAAGCTTAGGGCATAAAAAAGTATTTTGTGTGTATGTTGACTTGTGGGCCCCAGTGATTTCTTTTTAATGATTATTTCCCTCTGATTTGATAGATTTAATAAGGTCATTCTAAAACCATTGTGCTTTCCTAGTTTTGGGTTTTTGGAGGGTTTGGTTTATTGGGGATTGGGTGGATTGTTCCCAGTTTTTTTATCTTCAGTCCAGAGGTTTGTGATTCCATCTTGGTGGTGAACTCCTGCTGTGCAAACCATCTTTACTTGTGTGTACATTAGAACCCTGCAGTCTCAGCAGTCTGGGCCACAGGTTCCCACAAGTCTTGTATGTCAGAAGCAGGACTTGAGCCTTGATCTTCCTAACTCAAGGCCTTTATATGTTATCTGATATCATGCTTGCATCTTTTATTCTGTGATTCAGAATTCTATTCTAATCATGGACATATTGTGAGAATAAAATGAAATTTATAATTTTCACTGTAATAACAGCTTACATTTCCTTGTAATTCTTTAACAAGTCTGTAAGTCAAATAATGCAGATGTTATTAACCACATTTTGAAGATGAGGAAACTGAATCTCAGTGAAGTTTGCTGATGACACAAGATGTCTTCTTCTGGTTCCAAGTCCAGTGTTCTTTTTCTTTATTTCACTGTCTTATCATCAGTATCATAGTAAAGCTTATATGTAGTCATCACCATTATGGCATCATATTTGTTTTTCAGTTGCTTATGGATTAAAGAAAGACCATTTTTTTGGTTTTGGTTGTTTTTTTAAAAAATAATTTATTTTTAGTTTTCAGCATTCACTTTTGTAAGATTTTGAGTTCTAAATTTTCCTCTTCTCCTCCCCCTCTCCAAACAGTATGCAGTCTGATATAGACTATACATGTACAATCATATTAAATATATTTCCACATTAGTTATGTTGTGAAAGAAGAATCAGAACAAAAGGGAAAAACCATGAGAAAAAAAGACAAAGAAAAAATGGTATGCTTCAGTCTGCATTCAGGCTCCATTCTTCTTTGTGTGGATGTGGATAGTGTTTTCCATCATGAGTCTTTTGGAGTTGTTTTAGATCATTGCATTGCTCAGAAGAGTGAGTCTAACAAAGCTGGCCATCGCACAGTGTTGCTGTTATTGTGTACGGTGTTCTCCTGGTTCTACTCACTTTATCAGGTCACACAAATCTTTCCAGGTTTGAAGAAAGACGTTCTTAAAGATGACATGTTGATGAGACAAATTTCAAGACCAAAAAGAGCCCTTTTCTCCTGCCTTTTAATTATGTATGGTAATATCTCTTTCTATTATCATCTACAGAGTTTTCTTCAAGTAAATTTTCCATATAATTGAAACTTCCTTAAGTGCTTCTGCATTTTTTTTAAGATCTGTGTTTTACTGTATATTTATTTTGTTAGATATCTCCCAATTATGTCTTAATTTGACTTCTAGGTGCATTCTGGAGTGTTGCCTCCACCTTTTAGTTATTTCTGGACTTAACTGCTCTCTTTATTTATGTTTAGGATACATGTAAAGTACTGCATATTTGAGCAAACTTTTCTCCACATAGTCTTATGATCATATCACATTTCCATTCCTCTTACAATCTTTGTGATGTAAGGTGAGCTGCCATATTCTCAGAAGAATCCCACTATGCCTACTTGGGTAAATCTTTTCCCTTCTTGATCTTGTTTTTTCATTTATAAAAATGAAGGGGCAGGACTAAATGACTTCTGGAAATCCTTCCTCTCTGCATCTGTGACTTGCCCAAACAACTAGTGGTGGGCAGTGGTAGGATTTGAACACAGATCTTCTGACTTCAAGGCTAGTATTGAGCAGCTTAAAGTGGGAGACTGTTCTCACAGGAGGAAAACTCCACTTACTCCCAAAGCTTGGACTTGGCCACGATGATGTGTTCAGAGTCTCTCTGGGGGAAGGTACTGTTTTCCCACATCATCTCTCTTAACAGTCAGAGCACAGAAAGTGCCTCTCTATGTAAATTTTTTTTTTATCATTTCTGGTAGAAAACTTTATGTCTTTTATTCTCCCTTCCCTTCTTAGACAAAATATTGTTTAGCATGGTTTTAACCTTTTCATGAAGGCTTAGGGCCACTTTGACCAGTGGTTGTTGTGTTTGGCCATAGTGCTATGTTGTTTTCTGTCATGACTGTGAGTGGGAATTTCTGCTGTCAGCGTGCTGGCTCATCCAGGCCCTACTTCTGTTAGTCTCCCCTGGCCAAGAAGCAAAGAAACTCAGAGATGGACAGAACCAGAGTTGGTAGAGTGTAGGTCTGGGTGGAGAACCCACTGTCTTGAGGATACATGTGGCCTTCTAGATCCTTGGGTGTAGCCTTTTGACTGAATCCAAATTTTACAGAACAAATCATTTTATTAAAGGATTTTATTACACCCCCACCCAGGTGTCTTTAATAAGTGAACTTCGGTGATCATTAATCCTCTTTTGGGCTTATAGGGGCTTTGAATACCTTTTTTGATTACTTTCCCTTTCTGGATTTTAATTTCCTTATCCTAAAAATGAAAAGGTTAGACTGAATGACATCCAGCCTTTTGTAAGTCTATGAAGCCAAATAACCAATGCTATTAGAATTGTATATACATTAAGACTTACCAAGTTTTGTAACCCAAGGTCCTCTCCTACGGAATAAATTTAGGATAGAGGTTTAAATGTATCACTTTTTGTGTATTTATCATATTTGTTATTTCTTATGATCCAATTACATTTCATTACATTGATATACCACAATTTATTCAACCATTGCCCAGTCATTGAGCATCCACTCTCTTTCCAGTTCTTGACTTCCACAAAATTATTTTGTTATATATGTTTGTGTATCCACAAATGTATGTGTGTATATACATATATACACATGTGTATAAGGGAAGAAAGAGAGAGGACCTTTTCCCCTCTTTCACTTCCTTGGGTTTTATGCCTAATAATACTGTTGCCAGATTAAAAGGTAAGTATAGTTTATTTTTTGTTGTAATTGTTGTGCCAAATGAATTTACCTAGAATTAGGAGAGCTGCAGTTAATTGAGGAGAAAAACCTTTTTTGCAAATATCTCTTGCACTGGTTTGATATCCAAAGATATATAGGGAAGTTATATAAACATGTAAGAACAGAAGTCATTCCCAGATCAATCACCTGATATTTATTAGATTCCTACTAGGTGCTAGGCATTGTGATAAAGACAGTACTAGGGATACAGCTGCAGGAAATGAAGCAATCCCTGCTAGCAAGGAGTTTATTTTCTGATGAGGAGATAGCAAGAACATGAGCATGTGCAGGATAGATATAAAGAGAATAAATAAAACAATTTAAAGTAGTTAAGACATGAATTGGGCAATATTCAAAAAACGAAACCCAAGCTTTCAACAGCCTCATGAAAGAATGTGCCAAATCATTAATAATAAGAAAAGTGCAAAGTAAAACAATTGAGATTTGTTTTATTATCCATCAGATCGACAAAGATGAATGTGTAAATATGTTCCTTTTGCTAATATCTTATTTAAAATTTTCGTATCTCTATTCATTAGAGAAATTGGTCTATAATTTTCTTTCTCTGTTTTGACTCTTCCTGGTTTAGCTATCAGAACCATATTTGTATTATAAAAAGAATTTGGTAGGACTCCTTCGGCATTTTCCCCAAATAGTCTATATAGTATTGAAATTAACTGTTCTTCAAATGTTTGATAGAATTCACTTGTAAATCCATCTGGTCCTGGAGATTTTTTCCTAGGGAGTTCATTGATGGCTTGTTCAATTTCCTTTTCTGAGATGGGGTTATTTAAGTACTCAACTTCCTCTTCTGTTAATCTGGGCAATTTATACTTTTTAAAATAATCATCCATTTCATTCAGATTGTCAAATTTATGGGTTTTCAGTTGGGCAAAGTAATTTCTAATTGTTTTAATTTCCTCCTCATTGGAGGTTAGTTCACCCTTTTCATTTTTGATATTGGCAATTCGGTTTTATTCTTTCTTTTTTTAAATCAAATTGAATGTATAAATGTGGGAGAACTGTGATGCAATAGGCACACTAGTGAATGCTGATAGAGCTATGAATTATTCCAGCTATTCTGGAAAGGATTCTGAAATTAGACCTTTCTTCCCTTCCCCCCACTTAAAAAAGATCCCTGTGACTTCTTTTGCTACTTTTGTAGGGGAGTGATGGAGCTGTTGTCACTCCCTACATTTATGGGAAAATAGTTCTTCCTTTCCTTGAGAGGGTTTAGAATATGAGGTAGTCATCATGAAATAATCTGATTCTGGTCATCAGCGTTATCATTGTTTAGGAAGCATAAGGTTGCTATTTACACTTGACATGTAAAGAGCCCTTTTCTACACTTTTAGGAAATTGGTTTTAGGGCAGCCAGTTAGTTTTATCCAATTATATAATCAAATAAAGTTTTCAAATTTAAATCAATTACCATTTTTGTGAGACAATAACAGTGCCTCTTTCTTAATTGAATTCTGAAGCAGTAATTCACAGGTAGGTCTGCTTGAGGTCTTACTAAGTATGTACTAAAATTAATATTGTTGAAAGCAAGGAATAAAAAAGGTCAAATTGGGAAATTCTGATTTCCCAACTTTTTAGGAATATTATAAATAAAAATAAAATGAGCCTGTTATGGGGAAAGCATTGAGCATTTGGGTTTGAAGTTTTTGAGTTCATCTCTTTAAGCAGTAAATTTTTTTTTTAATCAATGTGACTAACAAGTAGAACTTTTTCTTTTGTTTAGAAATTCTCCAGAATTTCAGAAACTTTTAGGCATTGCTATGGAACTCTTTCTTCTGTGCAGTGATGATGTGGAATCGGATGTCAGAATGGTAGCTGATGAATGTCTCAATAAAGTTATAAAAGTAAGAGCTTTCTGTAGTGTGTTCATATTTTTTGTGTTCTTGAAGACCACATAATAAAGAATTCTTGTAAAGATACAAATGAGACTGTTCCTAATATTTTTCATTGTTTGCTTTGGTGTACCATATATTAGGGTATTGTAGGCATAGTGAATTGTTGGGTGACAATTCACATTCCATAACGTTTTTGGAAGGGATGATTTGTTTTTATTGAGGCATAGTTCACCTAATGTTACTCCAAACGAATGTTATTGTATTTTTCTGTTGTTGTTGCATTTTTTAGATTGATTGGCCTAGACACAAAGATACTTTTCCTATGGAACTGATGTTATCATGTAATTATTTAGTAGACTTCATTTCCTTGTTTTGAACTTCCTCATTTTGTCAGTTGCGACCAATTTGCTCTTGGTTAGAACAATTTATCCTTAAATTTCTGCAAAAGACTATAAAATTTCAGTGAGGTCCATAACTATTGAATTTTAAGTTATCTCTTGTTATAAATTTAATTTAATTTTTAAGTATATTTATCATAGCAGTTCAGAGAGAACTATGTGCAAATTGGTATGTTTTTGCTAGCAGATATAATTCGAAATTCCCAGTTAGGACTAATGCTTTTCAGGAAAAACATCATGTTCTCTATCTGAGTACCACATTTATAATTTCTTTGGCAGCTGCATTTGAATGGGAACATTGAGACATCCTATCTTCTGCCATTACTATCCAGTTCCCTGTTACATTTTGTAAATACATTTTGAAGCTTAGTGTATGATCTTTAGAATTGTTTTACAATATACATTTCATGTGAGAATGACATGAAGTATATCTGGTTTATCTAACAAAAAAAGAGATTTCTTTTTCCCTTTCATATTTTACTTGCATGGATGATTTTGTTGAAGTTTGGCAAATAATTAGCTATTTCCTCTTATTTTTTCCAAATTAGTCTTTATCTGTTTGTTGTTATTTGTGTCAGATGCTTCTTTCATGAAAAAAATTAAACCTTTTAATTGCCCTTTTTGTTGTGTTCTCCAAGGCTGTTAGTAAATCATATCTTCTGTATGTACTTTAACTGTTTTTTTTTTTTTAAGGCTTTGATGGAATCCAATCTTCCCAGGTTACAGTTAGAGCTCTATAAGGAAATAAAAAAGGTGAGACTGTGTTTTCTTTTTGGAGAGATTGAAATCAAGAACATTTACAAAAGTGTGGACTAGTATACAAAATTATTTACCAGCATATATAATCTAAACATTATTTTTGTGTATTTATTTAGTATTTAATTTTTCCCCAGTTACATGTAAACAACAATTTTTAACATTTGTTTTTAAAACTTTGAGTTCCAAATTCTCGCCCTTCCTCCCTACCCCTCCTCATTGAAAAGGCAAGCAATTCCATATAGGTTGTATATGTGTACATTATGCAAAACATATCTATAATAGTCATGTTGAGAAAGAAAACAGTTTTAAAAAACTCAAAAATAAAGAAAGTAAAAAACCCCAAAGTTGGTTGAATCTGTTTTCAGTCTGTATTCAGATATCATCAGTTCTTTCTCTGGGGATAGAAGTCATTTTTCATCCTAAATCCTCCAGAGTTGTCATGGATCGTTGTATTGCTGAGAATAACTGAGTCATTCACAACTGATCATCCTACAATGTTGCTGATGCTTTGTACCCATTCCATTTCACTTTGCATTAACCCATGTAAGTGTTTCTAGGTTTTTCTGAGAGCATTCTGCTCATCATTTCTTATAGTACAATATTATCCTGTCACGATTACATGCCACAACATATTCAGCCATTCTCCAGTTGATCCAAACAGTTTTTTAAAGAACGGTATCAATCATTTGATGAAATAGATTTTCACTGTGTTGCTTTGACCAAAAAGAAGAGCTAGAAATTGGAAATTAAAGCTTATTTGTAGATGTTTAGTTTGACAGGTTAGAAATTCTTGTAGTAATTATTGTTAGCAGTTATGTAGTAGAAAGGGCACTGAACTTAAATCAGAAGACTGAATGTTATGTCTCCTCTCTACCTCTAATTAGTTCTGTTCATTTTGGGTAAGTCACCTAATCTTATTTTGTTTCTTTACTCTTAAGATAAGTTTGATATATTTGCTCTACTTACTTCATATGGTTGATGTGAAACTCAATTAACTTTAAAAGTATTATGTTAGAGTGTAAAACAATATACAAATTTCAGATCCAATATGTTTATATGGACTTTTTGCAATTAAATAGCTACCTATATAGTAATTTATTTATAACATATTTATATAATTTTATAATTATATATAATACATAATTATAATTATATAACAAATTTATATAGTATATATCAGTAATATGCCCTTACTTGTATAAAATCCTTTCACTACCAGAGAGTATGTTACCACTAATACATAACACATTACTTGTTAAATTTCTTAGAATGGTGCTCCTAGAAGTCTGAGAGCTGCTCTCTGGAGGTTTGCTGAACTTGCGCATCTTGTTCGACCTCAGAAATGCAGGTAAGCTGTTTGACTTTGGTGTTCAGTTTAATTTATTTTGGTTTATGTGTTGAAGTAGTAATTTGTTTGGATGAATCCATGACTCTACATGGCTCTTCCTACCACTTATGATCTCCAACTATCCGTACCTTCTCATCCTGTGTAATTCTTGTTGTTGTAACACTTTGTGGGTATTGATGGTGTTATCAGCATGTCCATGTCTTCTTGTCATTTATTTCCACTACATGAATTACTCACTTTTTCTAGTCATACGTGTCTTTGGTGATGTCATATGCCCTTTTTCTTATGTAGACTATAACTAGAATTACTTTTAACTCTACTTTTTTCCATTGCCCCTTAGAACACTTGAAATCATAACCATATAGCATCTCCAAAAGAATATTTTTATTTGTATATTTTTTGGCCTAGACCTTTCAAGATTTCATCAGTGTGGGAAAATCCCTCCATGTACATTGTAGTAGATCAACTTGTCTTTAACTCATAGTCTTTAAGAGTTGTCTGAGGTATTTAGGGCTTAATTACTTAATACTATTCACAGAAGTATTATGTATGAAAGGCAGAAAAACCCAGGTCTTTCTGACATCCAGGCTAGCTCTCTCTCTAACAGGTCACATCACTTTCTCCGGGAGAACATACAGTGTTCTTTTTTTTTTTTTGTTAATTATTTATTTTTGTTTTCAGTGTTTGACAGTCACTTTCATATATCTTACATTTTTTTCCCCTCTCTCTTCCTCTTTCCCCCCTCCCTCTCCATTCCCTCCCTGAGATGGCATATTATCTTAGATAGGTTCTACATGTACATTCCTATTAAATACATATTGCATAGAAGTATTAAAGTGAATGGGAGAAACCATAAAACAAAACATAATACAAAAGAAAATGGTCTGTTCTACCTGCGATCCAATTCCATAGTTCTTTTTCTGGATGTGGAAGGCGTTTTGCCTCAAGAGTCCGTTGAAAATTTTTTAATTCCTTGCATTGCAATGAAGTACTAAGTCTACCAGAAAAATTCCTCCCACACTGTGGTTGTTGCTATGTACAAAGTTCTCCTGGTTCTGCTCCTTTCACTCAGCATCAGTTCATATAAGTCTCTCCTGGCCTCTCTGAAGTCTGCCTGTTCATCATTTCTCATAGCACATCGGTATTCCATTACATTCATATACCAAAACTTGTTCAGCCATTCCCCAGTTGATGGACATCCCCTAGATTTCCAGTTTTTGGCCACCACAAAGAGAGCTGCTATAAATGTTTTTGTACATGTGGGACCCTTTCCCATTTCTATGATCTCTTTGGGATAGAGTCTCAGTAGCGATATTGCTTCTGGGTATGCACATTTTTGTAGCCCTTTGGGCATAGTTCCAAATTGCTCTCCAGAAGGGTTGGATCAGCTCACAGCTCCATCAACAATGAGTTAGTGTTCCAACTCTCCCACATCCTCTCCAACATTTATCATCTTCCTGTTTTGTTATGTTAGCCAATCTGATAGGTGTGATGTGGTGCCTTAAAGTTGTTTTGATTTGCATCTCTAATCAATAGTGATTTAGAGCATTTTTCCATATGGCTATAGGTAGCTTTAATTTCTTCCTCTGAAAACTCCCTGTTCATATCTTTTGACCATATGTCAACTGGGGAATGACTTATATTCTTGTACATTTGACTCAGTTCTCTATATATTTTAGAAATAAGGTCTTTATCACAGATGGTAGTTGCAAAAATTCTTTTCCAGTTTTCTGCTTCCCTCCTAATCTTGATTGCATTGGTTTTGTTTGTGCAAAAACTTTTCAATTTAATGTAATCAAAATTATCCATTTTGTACCTCATAATGTTCTCTATTTCTTGTTTGGTCATAAATTTCTCCATCCTCCATAAATCTGAGAAATACACTATTCCTTGCTCCCCTACTTTGTTTACAGTATCAGTCTTTATACCTTGATCATGTACCCATATGGACTTTATTCTTGTGTTTGGTGTCAGGCATTGGTCTATGCCCAGTTTCTGCCACACTGTTATTCAGTTTTCCCAGCAATTTTTGTCAAACAGTGAGTTCTTATCCCAGAAGCTGGGGGTCCTTGGATTTATTAAACAGTAGATTGCTATATTCATTGAGTATTGTGTCTTGAGTACCTAACTTATCCCACTAGTCTACCCTTCTCTTTCTTCGCCAGTACCAAGTGGTTTTGATGATTGCTGCTTTGTGTCTTCCTGATTTCCCTGGAGTGCTGAGGCACGCCTGGGGTCCTGGTATTGGTGGTTGCGGGCTTCACCCCCCTGGGGCTCAGGATCTTCTCCCGGTTTGCTGAGGTGGGGCTGTCTGGGACAGCTCTGGTCCTGCACTGGTCCCCTTCAGCCACAGCAAGTCCTCCTTAGCGATCTTCCTGGCCTCATGTGCTAAGAGACTGTTTGCCCCTTCTGCTGCTCCCAGTGTTCCAGGGTTTTTCCTGGGGAGATATTCTCTGGGCTCTTCAAGGTCAAGAAGGGGAGGGAGATAGCAGTTACCAATCACCCTGCCATCTTGGCTCCTGGAAGTCCACCAAACATATAGTGTTCTAAAAAGAAAAATACATGTTGAAAATGCTGTATCTATTTTTTAAGGGCAACCAAATATTTAGAATAGATAAGAAAACTCAATAGGTATATTTGCAGAATTCTTGGAACAGTGCCAAAAACCCGTCAACAAATATTTAGTTATGTAGCTCCTGTGTCCCGGATATTGCACTAAGCACTGGGAATGCAAACCCTCAAATAAAAGAGTTTGGGAACTTGTATTCTAACTGGAGACAACATGTATGTAACAGCACATCCTTGATAGATAGAAAATGATAAGACAATTTTAGGAGGCATTTCGCTACTGGTGTAAATTCCAAAGGCTTCATAGTAGATGCTTCAGTTGAATCATGAAGGAAAGTAGGGATTCTGAGACTCAAAGGTGAGGATTGAGTGTTTTCAGGGATGGGAGTTGGCTAATGGCCATTGTGTAAAGGAATGAAGATGGGAGATGGGTTGTCTTATATGAGGAACAGCAACTAGGCCAGTGTGGCTGGATTGAAGAGTTCATGCAGGGGAGTAATACATAGGAGGACCAAGAAGGTAGGATGGCATCAGGCTGTGAAGACCTTTAAATGCCAAACAGAAGAGTTTACATTTATTTGATTCTAGAGTGTGAACTTTAGGAAAATTACATTATCTGTTTTATAGATTGAGGAGAGACTAGATTGAAGAAGGTGGACCAGTTTGGAAATATTTGTATGTCAAATATTTTGTGGCTTAAAATAATGTCACCTTGATAAGTGCTTTGTGGTTTGTAAATCATGTTCCTTACAACTCTGTGAGGGAAATAGTGTAGTATTTTATTCTGACTTTATATGAATCTGTATGAGGTTAGTGATTGCCCAACTAAATATTTGGGGTGTGATTTCAACCAGGTTTCCATTCTTCACCTTAAGTTGGGTCTTACTCTGTCACATCTAATACTTTTCTAAGCCTTAGTTTCTGTGTCTATAAAATGGGGATAATAATCTCTGTTTTGCAGGATTGTTGTAAGGCTCAAATGTGATATGTGAAGTGCTTTGTAAGTTTAAAAAACCAATATAAGTGCCAGTTACTCTATAAATGTAGGTTTCTGCTGGTGCTGTTTGTTACTGCTATTGCTACTACTTCTACTACTACTGATAGCTAGATAAAAGATTCTTACAGAATCTGGACAGTTATGCTTTTTTGTATGTTTTTTTAAATTTGTTTTCAGTTTTTATTTGTTTTTATATTTGTTTCCAGTTTTCTACAAACATTTTGATAAATCTTAGATTTTTCTCCCCCTCCTTTCCCCCTCCCTCCCCAAGGCCGCATGCAATCTTATATGGATTCTACACATACATTCTTATTAAACACATTTTCACATTAGTCATGTTGCATTTAAGAATTAAAATGAATGGAAGAAGTCATGAGAAAAACCCAAACAAAATATAACACAGGGGAAAATATTCTGCTTCATTCTGCGTTCCAGTTCCATAGTTCTTTCTCTGGTTGTGGATGACATTTTGCCTCAACAGTCCTTTGGGAATGTTTTAGGTCCTTACATTGCTATGAAGGGCTAAGTCTACCAGAAAAATGCCTTGTACACTGTGGTTGTTACTGTGTATAATGATCTCCTGGTTTTGCTCCTTTCACTCAGCATCTATTTGTGTAAGTCCTTCCAGGGCTCTCTGAAGTCTTTCTGTTCATCATTTCTTATAGCACAATAGTATTCCATTACGCATGAAGTACAAAATAAATAATTTTGATTACATTAAGTTGAAAAATTTTTGCACAAACAAATCCAATGCAACCAGGACTTAGGAGGGAAGCAGAAAACTGGGAAAGAATTTTTTCAACCAGTGTCTGTGATAAAGACCTTATTTCTAAAATACATAGAGAACTGAGTCAAATGTACAAGAATACAAGTCATTCCCCAATTGATAAATGGTCAAAGGATATGAACAGGGAGTTTTCAGAGGAAGAAATTAAAATTACCTATAGTCATATGGAAAAATGCTCTAAATAACTGTTGATTAGGAAGATGCAAATCAAAACATCTCTGAGATATACCACATCATACCTATCAGATTGGCTAATATGACAAAACAAGAAGATGATAAATGTAGGAGAAGATGTGGGAGAGTGAGAACGCTAAATCCTTGTTGGTAGAGCTGGGAACTAACCCAGCCATTCTGGAGAGCAATGTGGAACTATGCCCAAAGGGCGACAAAAATGTGCATATCCTTTGACCCAGCAGTATTGATTTTTGGACTGTATCCTAAGGAAATCATAAAAATGGGAAAGAGCCCTGCACGTACACAAATATTTATAGCAGCTCTCTTTGTGGTGGCCAAAAACTGGAAATCAAGAGGATGCCCATCAGTTGGGGAATGGCTGAACAAGTTGTGGTATATGAATGTAAAGGACTTTTATCCTTTTTCTATACAAACATGAACGTAGTGCAATGTGTTTTGCTTTAATTCAGCTTTCCTGTAACTTTTGTTTCTGTTTTTTTGTGTTTGCCACTTTGGATTAATGTCTTCTAACATAATTCAGTACTGTTCAGTTAATAATGTTAGAGAATCATAAAATCTCAGAGTAGTAATTAACCTTGAGGCCTATTTGACTAATGAGTATCTGAATCTACAACACATGCAACTAACCTTTGTGTGAAAACCTTCCAAAAGGGGCAGCCATTGACCCCCTGAAGCAGCTCATCCTACTCTTGGGTAACTGATTGTTAGGATGTTTTTCTTTATATTAGACTTAAGTTTTTCTCTCTGCAACTTCTAACTCATATTCTGTCTGGGGTCAGGCAGAATAAATCTAGTTCATTTTTTCATGAAACTGTCTTTCGAGTATGTGGACACAGTTGTATTCCCACTAAATCTTTTCTTCTAATGGTTAACCTTTCTTGTTTTTATTTAATATGAATTTGGGGTCCTTAGCCATTCTAATTGTTCTGCTCTGGACATTCTTCCACTTATCCATGTTCTTACATTGTAGTACCCAGAACAGATCTTTTCTGATCATGCCAAAGTTGTTTCTGGAAGCTGTATGTTTCTTAATGTATTCTAAGATTGAATGAGATTTTGGGGGACTATGTCATATCACACTGTTGACTTATACTGAATTTGTAGTACAAGAAAACATTAGTATCTTCAAACTCTGTAGCCAGGATTTTCTTATTTTGTACTTGTTCAGTCAATTAAAAAAATTAATTTTTAGTTTCAGTTCCAAATTTTCTTTTTCTAGCCCCTTCCCCACTCATTGAGAAGACAGGAAGTAAGATACCTATTATACATATGAAATTATGCAAAACATTTCTGCATTAGCCATGTTGCTTAAAACAAAAAGCAAGAAAAATAAAGGGTAAAATATACTTCAGTGCATACTCTGAATCTATCAATTCTCTGTCTAGTGGTGGATATCATGGAGTTAACTTTTTGAAATTAGTTGTAAGACTTTACCGCCTTCCTTATTCAGTTTCATCTCGTTAGATTTGGTCTAACTTTCAAGCTTGTTAAGATATTTTTGGGTATTAATGTCATTCACTGTGTTAGTTTTCCCTTTTAGATTTGTGTCATGTTCAGTTTTTGTAGATATATCTTGTATATCTTTATAAAAAGAAGACGTTGATAACAATGTGAAGCAGTATAAGGTCAAGTAAAGATCTTCACTAGAAACTGAATCATTAATTATTGGGTTCTGGCTTTTCAGGCAATTCTAAGTCAATGTAACTATATTGTGTACAATATTACAGTGTTATCTAGTCAACACTCCTATATGTTTTCCTGAGACTTTTTGAAGTGTTTTGCTAAAATCTAGACCAATTTTATCTGTAGCATCTTTCTGTTTCCTGTTCAGTTGGTCAGAAAAGGAAAATAACAGGTCCTGTTTTTGATACAGCTTTGCCTATCTCTTTGTAGTCACTACTTCCTTTTCTAGATGTTCACTAGCCTCTCAGGAAGAACTGGGTTCAGGCTAACAACTGGTCCCCTTTTATCTTTCCCCAAATGCTCTCTATCCTGCTTGGCTCCTGTATTTTTTCACATATATGTATCTTCTTAGCATAAAATTCTTATTGTTTCCTTTTCTCCTTTTGACTGTCCTTTTTGTTTTGAATAATGTACATACCTTTTCAGAACCATATTCTAGTTATGGATATCATATGACAAAGAATCCATGATAATGCTGTGGAGGCAAATTTGTCTCCTTGCATTAGAATATCTAGCAATAAATAAACATCATAGAATACTTTATCTTTCCCCAAATTATGTGTTAAGATTTTTTCATGTCAAAATGATCAGAAGGAATAATTCATATACTTTTCATATTTACAGACCGTATTTGGTAAACCTTTTGCCTTGTCTGACTCGAATAAGCAAACGAACGGAAGAATCTGTACAAGAGACTTTGGCTGCTGCTATCCCCAAAATTATGGCATCTTTTGGCAACTTTGCAAATGACAATGAAATTAAGGTATGGTTGTTTTCTTCAAGTGCATGAACTTGAGACTAATCTCATATAAATTTGTGTTTTGTAAGTAAGCAGCTGCCTTTTAAGACTTGCTGCTATTGAATGTTTTAAGATAAAGTTGCTGGTAAAATTTCACATTGTTTCCAAATTTTGTCAGTTTTAATTGAACTGATTGGAACCTTATCAGATTAGGAGCTTTTCACTTTTAAATTGTATTTTTTTTTAATTATTTTTTAATGTTTAACAATCACTGCCATACAATTGAGATTTTATCCCCCCCACACCTACCCCCCACTACCCCCCTCCCTCCCCATGACTGCATACAGTTCTGTATAGGTTCTACATATACTTTCCTATTGAGTACATTTTCACTATAGTCATGCTATGTAGTCGGACTAAAATAAATGGAAGAAATCATATAACAAATCAAAACATGATACACAGAAACATACACATACACAAACATGATCTGCTACATTCTGCGAATGACTTCCATATTTCTTTCTCTGAGTGTGGAAGGCATTTTGCCTTAGAGAACCACCATTGGGATTTTATTTTTTTTTTTAAGAAGTTCTTGCATTATTACAGAATTCCAAGTCTACCAGAAAAAACTCTCGCACACTGTGGTCGTTGCTGTGCACAAAGTTCTCCTGGTTCTGCTCCTTTCACTCAGCATCAGGTCATATAAGTCCTTCCAGGCCTCTCTGAAGTCTTCTTGTTCATCATTTCTTTTTTTTTTTTTTTTTTTTTTTATTTTGTAATGTTTAACATTCACTGCCATACAATTGTGATTTTATCCCCCCCACCTACCCCCCACTCCCCCCCCCCTCCCCACGACTGCATACAATTCTGTATAGATTCTACATATACTTTCCTATTGAGTATATTTTCACTATAGTCATGCTATGTAGTCAGACTAAGATAAATGAAAGAAATCGTATAACAAATCAGAACATGATACACAAACACATACACAAACATGATCTGTTACATTATGTGAGTGACTTCCATATTTCTCTCTCTGAGTGTGGCAGGCATTTTGCCTTGAGATCCTCCATTGGGATTTTTTTTTTTTTTTGGTAAGAAGTTCTTGTGTTATTACAAAAATCTAAGTCTACCAGAAAAAACTCTCACACACTGTGGTTGTTGCTGTGCATAAGGTTCTCCTGGTTCTGCTCCTTTCACTCAGCATCAGTCATATAAGTCCTTCCAGGCCTCTCTGAAGTCTTCTTGTTCATCATTTCTTATGGCACAATAGTACTCCATTACATTCATATACCATAATTTATTCAGCCATTCCCCAATTGATGGACATCCCCTTGACTTCCAGTTTTTGGCAACTACATAGAGTGCTGCTATAAATATTTTTGTACATGTGGGACCCTTTCCCATTTTTATGATCTCTTGGGGATATAGTCCTAGTAGCGATATTGCTGGGTCAAAGGGTATGCACATTTTTGTAGCCCTTTGGGCATAGTTCCAAATTGCTCTCCAGAATGGTTGGATGCGCTCGCAGCTCCACCAACAATGAATTAGTGTTCCAACTCTCCCACATCCTCTCCAGCATTTATCATTTTCTTGTTCTGTCATGTTTGCCAATCTTATAGGTGTGATGTGGTACCTCAGAGTTGTTTTGATTTGCATCTCTCTAATCAACAGTGATTTAGAGCATTTTTTCATATGATTATAGATATCTTTAATTTCTTCTTCCGAAAATTGCCTGTTCATTTAAATTGTATTTTTTAAAGTATCACTTAAGGTTGCCATTTCAAGGCACAAAATTTAAAGGTTAGGGGTTATGTGTGTAGTTTTTTGTTTGTTTGTAGCATTGAACTAATCTTTTAACTAATTAAGGGTGTTTGAATATCATGATATCTGCTGGTTGGGAAGTAATAATATGTAGAGGGTTTTTGAATTGGGATTTGTGTTTGAATTGAGGTTCGCTATCTTACTGCAGGTGATCATTTTTTCTCTTTCTGTCTTAGTTTCTGTGAAATAGGGAGCTGGAGTAGATTACCTGGTGGATCCTTTCCAGCTCTAAATTTTATAACTTATTACAGGCAATTGGCAACTCCTTTGTACTTGTAATTACTGCTTGTAAATACTAACTAATGAACCTTGCTCCGAAACTGATTGGATGTGCAGCCAGGAACTTGGGTCTGCTCCATGTGCCATGGAGGATGTTGAGTGAACTGCTTCACCTTTCTCAGTTTCTTCATTCTGTAAAAATGGGAATAATAATGCCTAGAGAACCTATTTCATGGAGTTATTATAATAATGAAAGATAAATTTGCAAACCTTCAAGCACTGTAGAAATGTCAGTTATTATTGTTGTTGTCATTACTGTCCTTCTCATCATCCCCAACATTCAGAAGCTTTCTGTCTTCAGTATCAGTGCCCACCTAGATTTCTTTTAGATCCCTCAAAGAGAAGTGAACTCTGAAGCCTTCTTTATTTCTGACACTTCATGTCTAGTTGAGAGACAAGCATTGAGTTCTTTCTTATTTTTATGTTACTTTCTCTCGTGTGTGTGTGTGTGTGTGTGTGTGTGTGTGTCTTAGACTCAAAGAGGGACTTAGAGCTGCTTTTGTGGGGAAGTGAATGGAGGCCAGTGGGAACTCCTGGATCTTATTGTCCTTGGGAGAGCATATAATTTCCATGCAGTCATAGAGAATTATATTCTAGGAGCTCTGAATGAATAGGGAACATGTAATTACTAAACCTTTGGGGGTCTATTTGGAATGGATAGTCAGGCATTATTTCCTGGTGGGTGCAGTTAGAGTACTGAACTTGGAGATGGGAGAATTTGGCTTCTATTCCCAGGTCTACCACCAACCTTTTTGGTAAGTCAGTTCTTCCTGTTCCTAAGTGTTCTCATCTGTACATGGGGGTGAAGAGTATATTAAGTATATTAGATGATGTGTCAGATCTCTTGCAGTGGTAGCAATTTTTGTTCTTACTCTTGCTGGCTATTGGTTGTGGGGAATTGAGTCATATTTTTTATCCTTCTGAATTCAGGAAATTGTTTTATTACCTTGAAGCACCTAGCCCAAAGTTTTTCATGTAACAGGCACTTGATGCTTGTTTGCTGAACAGAGATATGGCTTGGATGGTTCAGGGCAAGGACATTTTAGCCATAATTCATCTTTCCTATAGTGATTATTTCTTCTGTAGAGTTGTGGAACTTTACATTCTTAGTATGTCTTAGCACAGTTTGTAAATAGCCTTATTGTTTTCATTGTATCAACAGCATGCATTTATAGAATTGCACTGTGGAAGCAGGGAGTTGGAAAGAAACTGTAGCAACCCTTTTGTCCAACTCTCTCATTTGACTAATGACCCATTTGACCCTTTTGAGTTTTGGAGAGATTAAGTTTTTTGCCCAGTGATGTATAGCCAACAGATGACAAAGCTGGAGCTTAGTTCCAAGAACCACATTTTTGGAAAGACAATCAAGATGATGAGGAGATTTAAGTCCCTGATATGCCCGGGACTAACTTTTTTTTTTAAATTTATTTTTAACACAGTTTATAACAGATAAAGCAATTCAAACTTTTGGTCAGGTGATACATCTTTTTAAAGCGTTTACAATATGGACCACAAAAGAATTTTTTTTTTTTAAACATAAGCCAACTGAGACACAGATAATATTTTTGTTGCTAACTTCACATCTCTTGATCTAATTGTCTCCACGGTATTACTAATACTAAAAGGACCCTAAGTTAATGTTGTTGGCCTAAAGTCCTATGCCTAATAGCTTAATTTTAGACAGCCTCGGATATTCCTTTACCCAAATTGAATAGATCTGGTATTAAGCTTACAAACCTTTTGACCATAGGAAATTGCCACCAAGAGTAGGGATATTGCAGGGAAACAATATCTCCCCAACTTCATGTCTATTCCAGGCAGGAGTAGATTGTCCACTTGCATTCAGTCAGGCTTAAAGTCTGCCAGGTGTCAGTGGGGAAATTGAGTCCGGAGAATCCCACCTCAGCCCATGCTGAACAGCTGCTCTCTCACTCTTCCCTTGAGATCACCTATGCAGTTCATACCAGCATCTCATGAGCATACTGGCATCATGTAATGGAGGCTCGGATCGCCCTTCTTGCTTCCCATACCTGGAGTTAGACTCAGAAGAACAGCCGGGACTAACTTTTGAAGGAACAAAAAGCTTTTATCCCGGAGGCAAGAAAACGTAGGGGACACTATGATAGCATTCTTTATATTAATGGTTGTTAGGAAAAGGATCATCTCTTTTTTTTTTTTTAAACTTGGCTTTAGAGAGCACAGAGCAGAATTAGGAGTAGTAGTTAAAAGTTGAAAAAAAGCAGAGTTTGACTCATAAGTGTTGTATAAATGTTGAGTAGTCTGTTGGGCAGTAGTGAGTTCCCCATGCCTCAAAGTCTTTGAGTGGGTGCTAGATGGTCATTTTGTTGAATCATTGTAGAGAGATTTTTGGATGGATGGATGACCTTAGAATCTCCTTCCAATGCAAAGAGACTAGGATTCTAGAATACACTCAGTTCATGTGGGAAGTCCTGAGACTATGTACTGTCTTGTCAGTCAGTCAACAGACATTTATTAAATGGTTATTTGTTTTTGGAGAGCTTCATAGGATGGTCCTCAGTTTGGAGTGTTCTCTGGAAATGAATTTTGACTCAGTCATGGAGGACTGTGCTTTAAAATTGGTTGGTTCAAATCTGTTTTTTTGAAAAGGGTTTGGGGAATTTTCTTATGATTAAGTTATCCCTGGACGCTGCCATGTGGCTCTGCGGATAAAGGGCTAGGCCTGAAGTCAGGAAGACTCATCTTTCTGAGTTCAAATCTAGCCTCAGACATTCACTAGCTCTGTGACCGTGGACAAGTTACTTAATCCTGTTTGTCTCAGTTTCCTTATCTGTAAAATGAGTTGTAGAAGGAAAAGGCAAAACCCCTCCAGGATCTTTGCCGAGAAAACCCCATGGATAGTATGGTCCCGAGGGTCACAAAGAGGCAGACATACTGAACAACTCAACAGCAACAACAGTAGATCTAGTAGGGATATAAACACAAATGGGACAGTCCCTGGCATGAAGGAGATTATCTGCTGCTGGAGGAAACAATAGATATACAGTAAATACAAGGCAACTTTGAGGATGGAGACAGCACAAGTTGGAGAGATTAGGAAGAACTTTGTAAAGAAGGTGACCCTTGAACTTAATTTGAAAGTAAAAACAGGATTCTAGAAGGTGGAGATAAGGAGGGAGGCCATTTCAGGCATGATGGATGGCCATTAAGGAAAATGTTCAGTTAGTGCACAGATTGTGTATGCATGAAATAGTCAGTTAATCAGTAGCCAGCTAATAGCATTTACTAAATGCCTACTATGTGCCAGATACTGTGGATATAAAATATAAAGAATGCAGCAATCCCTGTTGGTGAGGAGGTAAAGAGCTTACATTCTAGTAGAGGAGATAACAAGTACATGAGTGTGTACATAAGAAGAAGAAATATTCCCACATGAGTTCATGTATATGTGAGCATATTTACACATATATGTGTTTGTGTATTAGTGTTCAGACATGTTGAGTTTAACATATCTCCAGTATGATGAAGAAAAAAATTATTAATAATATACTCTGTATTTTAGGCACAAGTCAGCCAGAAACAATTTTATTTAATTTGTCATTGTTCTGTATTCCAGCCATTCCTAGTTTGGAGAGAGAGAAGTACAAACTGGTAAAAACCACTCCCCCACCCCCATCCTTAACTTACTCTCCATTTTCTGTCATACATGGCTTGACCTCAAGTGATTGGAGGTAACAGAGAAATCTTGAACATGGTAAAGATCATAGTATCTTAAAATACAGTTCCTTCAAAGTGTAACATTTCAAAACAATAATGACTACCCTGTTTTTTTCCTTGACGATTACATTCACGTCATTCAAGTGTTTTCCTGGAACAAAGTGACTTACTCCCTGGGATCAGTGTCTTAATCCTTTCCTAGTGCAGAAGGATGGATAATAGAATTCAGGGGTTGGGAAGAGGAGACTGCTCCCAGACGGATCAATAGTCTAATCACTTCAGAGATTTGAAAGGAAATGATCTAAACAAAATAAGAGATATTTTTTTGCTTGAGGTTTTGGTTATCCCCTAATACGTCTCCTTAAGAAGAGGCCTTTTGTCCTAACCTGCCTTCAGACCTGGAAGTCTGGAAAGGGTATTTTAGACCAGAGAAATACCATTTCTTAAATATTTCTAGAGAAACTAAAAAGGATATTTCTAATGTTTCCACAGAGACACCCAGTTTGAAATGTTTAATCGTAATTATTCATGTTTGACTGAAGCTAAAGCTGTTAGTCATCTGCATTGAGATAATAGTTAAACCCATAGGCTTATAAGGTTATCATCAAAGGAACTATAGAAGAAGAGGGTGAGAACCTTGAGGAATACCCACAAATGGGCGTGATGTTGTAGGTGATGAGCCAGAAAAGGAAACTTAAGGAAGACCATTCAGACAGGTCATTATTAACTCTTCACTTTCTCACTCCCCTCTTCCTGCCCCATATCCATTTAGATGCAAACTTCTGTCATATCTACCTTTATTAACACCTCTTCTATGTGCTCCTTTCGGTCCTCTGACACTGTACCATCCCTGTGTAGGTGCTATTCAGCTCAGGCCTGGACTATTGCAATAGCCTACTGGTTGCTTTTCCTGCCTAAAGTCTCTCCCTACTCTAATTCATCCCCCATTTATCTGTCAAGATGATCTTTCTAAAGTACAAATGTGACCATATTTCCCCACATACTCGACTCCAGTGGCTTCCAGTTACCTCCAGGATTAAATATAAGCTCCTTTGGTTTGACTTTATTATCAGGTCTCTTTTTTGCCATTAGCTTTTTTATGCCTTACTCCCCACCACTTACTCTGTGATCCAGTGACACTGGCCCCCATGCTGTCCTTTGAACAAGGCATACCCTTTTCCTGACTCAGATCATTTTGATCCTGTTTCTGGCTGTTTCCTATGCCTGAAACTTTCTCCTTCCTCATCTTATCTCCTAAATTTCCTGTCTTCCTTCAAGTCTCAGTTAACTGTGCTGTAAAACGGGGACTATTTCCCAGGACTATTATGAGAATCAAATGAGATAATATTAATAAAGCACTTAGCCCTTAGCACAATGTCTGGCACATGTTGGTGTTTAATAAATGTTTATTTCCTTCCCAATGTCCTTTATGATTGTTTGACTTCAACATTTTCCATTAAGGATACTAACTTAGTTGATGACTACTATTATAGGTGGATTCTATTTTGACTTATTTTTCAAGTGCATTTATCTCTTTATCACTGTTTATATTCAGAATTGCCTGGCTTTACATGCTCTTAATTTTCATTGTATTCTTAAAGTAATAGTCATGGTGTAAAATTATGATTATTTGTTTACATTTCAAATATAGCAGTGAAAGTAATATTTTTTTTTTGAATTTTGATGGGCCTAAATTTTGAGTAAATCATTATTTTCTGTTTTTTCTTTGTCACTAATTTGCCTTGGCAATCCCCTTCCTTCCCTCCACTCCTTTTTCCTCATCTGTAGAATGAAGGGAATTGGACCAAATAACACAAGTCATTTTTCAGCTTTAACAGTTAATTAGAATGTAAAAAAACAGGGGTTAAGGTATGTATTTTTCATTAATAGTGTTGTGATTGTATTGACAATTTAAATTAAAAAAATGACAGTTTCATCATTTTAGAAAAATTGTAAATACATAAAAAATATTCCTTTGTCTTGATCTGACTTTCTCTAGTGTCTTGTAATTTTGCTACCATAGGTTTTATTAAAAGCTTTCATAGCTAATCTCAAGTCAAGTTCTCCTACAATACGGCGAACAGCAGCTGGATCAGCAGTGAGCATCTGCCAACATTCAAGGAGGACACAGTATTTTTATACCTGGTTACTTAATGTGCTTTTAGGTAAGGTGAAAATAAAATTTTAAGGCATGGTAGAGGTTCTGTAGTTTTTGCATGGAGGGAATAGGGAAAAAAAAAACTAATGACAGGGTGGGAGGAAAAAACTAATGAAAGTCATGCTTTTTTTTTTTGTGGTGAATATTTATTTATTTATTTTTAAAAATGTTATTCATTTATTTCCAGTGTTCTACAATCACTACCATAGAACTTAGATTTTTTCCCCTCTCTCCTTCTTCTTCCCCCCTATCTCTCTCCCCACTCCCTCCCTGAGACAGCATACAATTTTATATAGATTCTACACATACATTCCTGTTAAATACATGTTCACTATAGTTATACTGCATAGAAGAATCAAAATGAATGGGAGAAATCATATAACAAAACAAAACGTAATGCAAAAGAAAATGATCTGCTACATTCTGCGATTGAATTGCATAGTTCTTTCTCTGGATGTGGAAGGCATTTTACCTTAAAAGACCATTGGGAAATTTTTAAGTCCTTGCATTGCAATAAAGTTCTAAGTCTACCCGAAAGAATCCTCTCACAACTGTGGTTGTTGCTGTGTACAGAGTTCTCCTGGTTCTGCTCCTTTCACCAGCATCAGGTCATATAAGTCCAGGCCTCTCTGAAGTCTTCCTGTTCATCATTTCTTATAGCACAATAGTATTCCATCACATTTATATACCACAATTTGTTCAGCCATTCCCCAGTTGATGGGCATCCTCTTGATTTGGCCACCACAAAGAGTGCTGCTATAAATATTTTTGTACATGTGGGACCCTTTCCCATTTTTATGATATCTTGGGGATACAGTCCTAGAAGTGATATTGCTGGGTCAAAGGGTATGCACATTTTTGGTAGCTCTTTGGGCATAGTTCCAAATTGCTTTCCAGAATGGCTGAATCAGCTCACGGCTCCCCCAACAATGAATTAGTATTCCAACTCTACCACATCTTTTCCAGCATTTACTATCTTCCTATTTTGTCATGTTAGCCAATCTGATAGGTGTGATGTGGTGCCTCAAAGTTGTTTTGATTTGTATCTCTCTAATCAATAGTGATTTAGAACATTTTTTCATATGACTATAGGTAGCTTTAATTTTTTTCCTCTGAAAACTGCCTGTTCATGTCCTTTGACCATTTATGAACTGGGGAAATGACTGAAAGTCATACTCTTAAACTAGATTTTATGAAAACTTTGCCTGCTTTGTGCATCATAGCACTTGTCATTTTCTGACTGGTTACTATTAAATATGAGGAGGCATTATGATATAGAAAGAGAGGTGGCCTTAGATCCAGGAAGACTTGGGTTTAGATCCTGATTCTGACATATAGTGGCTGTGTGTTTCTGGGAAAATCACTTAACTTCTCCTTATCCTGGGCCACTCTTTAAAACTAGAAGTTGCATAGAATGATCTGACCTTTCCTGGTACTGGGGGCTTTGTCATATAGGAGTCCCCTCTACTATTGAAATTACAGGCGTTGTCGCTGTCCTTATAGATGCTGTGTTGTAAAATTCCCAAGGGCTTAATGATGCCTGCAACTCTCTTCACCATTACTTGAAGGTTGTTGATTTTGGCTTAGAGATGCTGCTTGTATTCTTTATTTTTTTTCTTATAGTTTTCTTTCAAGACTCAACTCAGGTGTCACTCTTCTGTGAAAGGTTTCCTTATGTCCCCAGCTGAAAATAATTTTTCTCCTTCAGTTTTTCTAGATCACTCTTTTGCTGTTACTGTTTTATACTTCTTTGTGTTTGTGTTTTCTCTTTTTTCATAGAGGGTAATCTTCTTGTGGGAAGGGTTTCTGTCTTATTTTCATCTTTATCACCCCAGTGCCTAGCAAATAGCTATTTTAAAAATGTTTGTTGAATTGAATTTGTGCAGTCAACTACAATAAATATAACCCCAAATAAAACCCCAAATGGGAGAATGGGGATTTTAATTCTTTAATTAAAAATGTTTCTTGTTCAAGACCATATACTATGCTTAGTGGAGTATTCAAAGAAGAATAAGGCATAGTCCTCCACCTCATGGAGATTAAGGCTTAGTTGGAGACATGTTACATACACAAAAAGTTGTATTACAAGCAAGACATAAGGACATAAAAAAGGTACAGAATTCTCATGTAGTTCTAGGGATGGAAAGATCACTTTCAGCTGGGGAAACTGGAAAACTTTTGTCAAAGTGAGATGATGTTTGAAGAATGGGGAGTAATTGGACAAGCAGAGTTGGTGGGAAAGGGCGTATTAGGTGGAGAATAGAATATATACAATGAGAAGCTCTTGTTTAGTTCATAGATATGATAAAGCCTGTTTGAAGTCTAGACCCATACTATGAATGGGTTTTGGTTTGAGTCTAGTGATAGGTCACATGCACATGACTTGCTCTTCAGCAGAGATGTCAGCTTGTGGGTGGGTGGGGGTCCGGTAAAACTCCTGAGCCCTAACCAGATTAAAAGATAATTGGGAAATATATAGTAAAATAAATAAAAAGAGCACAATGTAGATATTGTCAATTTATGATTTCCTGTGTAAGTGTAAGACCCTAAGGGATCCATTTCTATTTGAGTTTGACACTGGCGCTCTTTACAATAATAGGAATGTTATTTTTATCCATTAATGCCCTCCTTTAAATGGAATACTTCTGTGTTTGTCAGTCTCCTTTTCAAAGAGATGTAGAACTGTGGTGAAGCTATCAATCAGACGCTAATGACTTTGCTTACTGTTTTATAGGCTTACTAGTTCCTGTTGAGGAGGAGCATTCTACTCTTTTTATTCTTGGAGTATTGCTCACATTGAGGTATTTAATCCCCTTGCTTCAACAGCAAGTCAAGGACATGAGTTTGAAAGGGAGCTTTGGTGTCACACGTAAAGAAACTGAAGTCTCACCTTCTACAGATCAGCTCATCCAGGTAAACATTGTCATTCTGAAATAACAAAGAAAATTCAAAATATTAACTGTCTGAATCGCCGAGTAAGGAAAGCTTTGAGTTATGTGACTAAGGATCAATCAATCAATCAAGAAGTATTTATTAAGGACCAATTATATGCTTCATTCTGTGTCACTTCATATAAGTCTTCTCAGGTTTCTCTGAAATCATCTCCCTCATCGTTTCTTAGAGCATAATACTATTCTGTCACATTTTTATACTGTCACTTGTTCATGGGCATTCCTTCACCTTCTCATTCTTTGCCATCTCAAAAAGAGCTAGACATATTTTTGTATATTATTAGTTAGAATTTGTTAGATTTAGGACTGATCCCTTTCTTAATCTGTCTTCCCTCTAATTCCTCCCCCACCCTTTCCCTTTCTCCCCTTTTCCTTCTATTTACCTGTTGAGTAGAATGTGTTTTTGTACCAAACTTTGTGTGTGTGTGTGTGTGTGTGTGTGTGTGTGTGTGTGTGTGTGTGTGTGTGTGTGTTTCTTTTCCCTTTTGATAAGTTCAGATGTGAGTCAGGGTCAAATGTCAGTTGCTTCTTGTTTGTGTATATGTCTACTGGTGTACCCTGATTATGTGGGATAATTGTCTCTAACCTTCCTTTTCCTTCCCTCCCAATGTATTTCTCTTCCCCCCTTTCCATTCTTCTCTTAAGATCATCCTCAGGTCATCTGTCTAATTAGACTTCCTCTGTGACCCCAGAGAATGACAGAGTTCCCCGGGATCTCTTCTCCTCACACCCCTCCCCACCCCCCCATTTGAATATGAACAGTTTATTCTTTTCATTTTTTCTTCCTGTGTTTGCACTTCAGAGTTTCTACTTTTTGTTTGTTTTTCCCCTGTCAAGTCCTCTTTTGTTGAAGCTCTATTTTTCCCTTTCACCTAATAAAGTTAGCACAGTTTATTGGTCCATAGAAAGTGCTTAATACATCCCTTATCTGTTAGTCTGTCTATGTCTGTCTGTCTGTCGATCTGTCTCTTTTTCCCTCTATTCCTCTCCTACTCCAACTTTATTTGGGAAACAAGTGATGATCACAAAGGGGTGACCTGACTCCATCAAAAATAAGTGATGGAAACACCCAGTTTACCTGAAAGGTTGTAATTCAGAGTGCCTTGGCTTACTGAAAAACTACAAGATCTGTCAAATCATTGGATTTGAAACTGAGTTTGAAACTGAGGAAGGCTGGAACAGATGTAATTGGGCTCAGTTACTACCAAAGAAAGGTTTTAGTTTTTTTTTTTTTTTTTACAGCTTATGAAATATGGCTACATTTCCTTTTTTGACAGGGTTATTGAACTGGTAGATCAGGGCACTCTGTAGTTACAGATTTTAATTAAGTATTTGAGAAAAGCCTTCCATGCTGTTCTTTGCGAAAGATGCAGAAATGTATAGTAGACGGTAGTACATTTAGATGGATTTGGAAATGTTAAAAAAAAATTTTTTTTTGTACTCTGAACTAAACAAACAGATAAAACCAGCATTTCCATTTACAAAGGGTAGCTGATGTTCTGTATGAAACAGTGTGCTACATGTAGTTTGCTTTTCTTTTTAAGCATTTAATAAATATGATGTTACTTTCAAACCTTTCTTTAATGTCTGCGATTCTTTCTGAACTTCCTTCTTTTCTCATCTGCATTTTTGAAATGCTTCAATGCCTTTTTTTTCCTTCTTTTTGGATAATACTGTTGCTAGTCCTCTTCTTTCATCTACTCTAAAATACTTCCTCCCTCCTTCTGCCCACATTTTGGAAAAAAGAAAACCCTTGTTACAAATATGAGTTGGGAAACTTTCTTTACTTCTTAGAAGAGGCACATATATCAGCAAAGGGTCCCATGACTGTGTGTCAAAGATTGGAGGCCAAACTGAAGTTAAAGAATTATATTAGGGAATCTTTTCTGGATAGTAAAGCATTTCATAGCAAAGGAGCATGGTAGAAGAAGAGTTGGATAATAGTCTACCAGAAAAAAGGGGAATATTTATATTTTGATTGGCAGGATTGATAAGATTAAGAGAACATCCACCTGTCCACGGATAAAAGGCAAGAAGAGACCAGATACTTTTACAATTGTGAAAGCAGTTCTTTTAGACAACATTGCAACGTTCTCTTATCCAAAGACAACAAATAGTTTTACGGTAGTGGATAAGACTGTCCACCCCACATTCTTGCATAGTGGTTGGGGACTTTCTAGTGTTAAGTCACCAAGTGGTTGGTGGATTTCTATATTGATAATCCATCAAGATGTCACAGAATAATTGTGTTTCCTGTTTTCCACAAACACACATAATCAAGCAAAACAAGTCCACATCTTGGCCATGTATGAAAATTCTTACTTTTTATCCTGAGATCATGACCTCTTTGTCATGAGGTGGGTATTATATTTCATCATGGGTTCCCTGGAGTTGTGGTTAGTCGTTTCATTGACCAGATTTTTTGAGTTTTTCCAATTGCTTTTTTTGAGCTACATTGTCATTGTAAAAATAGGGTTTTGCTTATATTCACTTTAATCAACACCATTCCTACAAGTATTCTTTGATGCTGCTGGAGCTATATTAATGACTGCGTCCAAAATGTAGTTTATTATTTATTAGTGGATCCATGTCAGCTGGAAGGAGAGGTCCATTGGGCTACCCAAGGAATACATGCTTGGCTTTCTGCTATTTAACTCTATTAACAGAAAGGCTAAGTTTAGGGAGTAGACCTCTGATTTCATTGGTTTAGCAAACTCTTTGGTGAGGAAATTCCCTGTACTAATACAGGTCAAACTTTCTCTGTTACTTAAAGTCTTAGAGAATTTTCCAGAACATGGAGAGGTAAGTGACTTATCCACATAGCCAGGATGGCTCAGAAAATGGGACTTACACCCAGGTCTTCTTTTCTTTTCAACTAGCTGTCTTTCCATTGTGCCTCTTTGCTTTTTGTCATTATAAATGACTTGGATAAAAGGCACATTGCATGCTTACTAAATTTACAAATAATTTAAAATTGGGAGGGAAACACTGGATGATAGTCAAGATTTGAAAAGTTCTTGACAGACTGGATTATGGGCTGAATCAAATGTTACATTTAAGAGGGAGAAATATAAAGGCAACTAACAATCAAAAGATCAAATAAACATGTCTGTTTAGATAGTGATTTGTCTTTAAAATATATGTGGGTTTTAGACTATGGTAACCTAAGTATGAGTGAACAGTGTGTTATGGCAGCTAAGAAAACTGATGTGATCTTAGGTTTTGCTAAAGAAGTGATAGTTGTGCTGTTCTATTTTTTTATTCATACCATATTGGAAATTTATGTTCAGTTCTGGGAATTACATTTTAGGAGGGAAATTGATAAGACAGCAACTAAAGGAGTAGAACCAGGATAATGAAAGGCCTTTTGCTAATGATATCAGAATGAATGAATGACAGAATATTAGGTGATGATGATGTGCCAAGCATTGTACTGAATGCTGAGGTTACAAATAGAAAAAGTAAGATAGAGTCTCCTGTGCAGGATGTCACACTCTTCGTTCAGGTTGGACAGCCCATAAAACAAAGTCAGGCCAGATGGAAAGGCTCAAAGGTGTTAAGGAAACAGCAGTAGGGTGGGTAGAAAGATCCAGAAGTCTTAAGGGAGCAGTTTAGGAGGAAGTTTTAGGGAAGATAGTAAGGCTTGGTGGTTCTGCATTTCATTGGAAGGAAAATTGTTGACTTACCTTATACAAGCTCTGTGAGTAGCCTAGGAAAAGAAAATAAATAAGGATGGCCAGGTTTTCCACTCCTTCATAGGTTTTGGGCTATCTGGGGGAAGTAACCTAAGGTCGGATAGAATAGGGGAGAAGGACCTGGGAATGTTTATCTTGGAGAAGAGACTTTGTAGATATGTAGCAGTTTTCCTCAAGCATTTGAATTTGAAAGGCTGACTTGTGGAAGAAGGGGCTTTAGACAAATTTTATTTATCCTCATAGGGCAGAACTGGGAGCCATGGGTAGAAGTGTAAATAGGTAAATATAGTCCCAGTATAAGAAAATAGTTCCTAAATATTAGAGACATCCATTAATGTAATGGGCTGCTTTTGAGGGATATGAGACACCCCCTTCCTTCAAGCAAAGCTTGGATGACTTCTTTTTGAGTGTGTTGAAAAGAATATTCTTTTACAAATAGGATTTGAACTAAATGGTTTCTGAGGTCCCTTCCAACTATGAAATGCTATGGTTCTGTGATTTCTTTGGGCTTAGATTCCTCTTCAGTAAACCTAAGGGATTGAACTACATGATCTTTAAAGGTCCCTTCTAATTCTTAAAATCTATAATTCCCTTTTTGATATTAGTTATTCTATAGGAACAAAGCACTTAGTTTTTTTGAGATACATATTTTTCTTCACAATAATTGTAAGTTTTATACTAGTAGTATTGAACTAATGATATAGTTTACTGTATTATCTTAGCAAAATCTTAATATTAATTCATATAACAAGAAGTCACTTTGAGTTAAGGGTTTTTGATTATTAATGTTGCTCTCAGCTCTTATAATTTAGTTAACTGAAATTAATGAACGTAAAGCTAACCTTCTTCCAGACCTCCTCCCACCAAAAAAATGAATGAATATTCCACTGTGCCTTTTTTGTTCTTAGGTATATGAATTGACTCTGCATTACACCCAGCACCAAGACCACAATGTTGTAACTGGAGCATTAGAACTATTACAACAACTTTTCAAAACACCTCCAGCCGAGCTTCTTCAAGCCCTGACCACTGCAGGTGGAGTTGGACAGGTCAATGTGACCAAAGAGGAGTTCAGTAGCAGAAGTCGTAGTGGGAGTATTGTGGAACTTATAGGTAGGTTATTTGGAATGTTAAACTTTTCAGTTAATATCTGCACAGTGTACTTTCCAATATTTCTTAGTAAGCATCAAATTACATCTCATTTTGTTAAGATTCCTTTTAACTTGAAATAACATAATCCAGCATACTTTTATATACTTTAATATCATTAAAAGCCCAATAAAATCCCCATGCCACTCTGCTTGTTAGTATGTTAACTAACACAGTCTTAATTACTTGATAGACTTATGAAGAATAATTCCAGAAACCTGGAGTTTCAATACTGTTTATAGTTTCTCCCTTTATAAGAACTTCCACTTAACAAAATTGTGTGTGACCTTCTGTTCTATAAAATCCACTGGCTCCTTGTTACTTATAGATGCAGATGCATTCTCTTCTGTCATTTGAATTCCTTCACAACCTAGCTTCAACTTACCTGTCCAGGCTTATTATATTTTATTTTCTTTTACATATTCTAGCGTATAGTCAAACTGACCTTGCTATTCCTTAAACACAACATTCTTCTCAGATCTTAGGCTTTTGAGCTTTCTCAGTGATAGAATATACTTAATTCTTCATGTCTGTTTTTTAGAATCCCATATTTTCTTACAGCTAAGCTCAAATGTTACTTCTTATGAGAGACCTTTCTTCATTCCTTTTAGCTGCTATTGCCTTCCTTTCAAAATTACCTTGTATTTAGTGTATTCCTAAATGTGTTCAATATAATGTAAATTCCTTGAGGACTGGGACTGTTTGACTTTTATATCCCCAGCGTCTAGCGTAGTGCTTAGCACAGAATAGGAGCTTAATAAAGGCTCGTTGACTGATGGGTGTGTGTTCATATTATTAATTTATACTTTAATATTGTCAGTTACCTATGGAACAACTCTTAATTTAGGTATTGCTAACACTTATGTATCTTACTCATAGTGCTATCAGAATGTTTTGTATTAGTAGCAATGTTCCTTTTGATATGTTCCTTTTTATAGTTGCTCCTGTGGCCAATGTAGCTGACCCTGTGGCCATCCATGAAAAGCCAAGTTTCTTAGTAAACAGGATGTTTATGACCCAAGACTATAAAAGCAGGTTTATATCCCCTTTGTATGTTTGGTTCTTTGGGTTTCAAATTGTATTTATTTTGGGACCCTATTTTACAAAGTCAGTAACTGCTTTTTATTTAATTCTGTGAGCTGGAGGCAGGCCCATTGTTGGCCAGCATTTCAGTTTTCCTTTGTGATTCTCCTATTTTCCTTTCTCTGCCTTAATATCATCTCTATTGCTTTATCACCTTACTTCCCCACCCTTAAGGTTGCCCACATTCTAAAATTACTTTGTTCTACTCCCCAAATAAAGTATTACATATTCTCAGTAAAGTTGATCTCAACTTGATTTTGGGGGAAAAGTAATCTGACTAAATGAATTTATTCTAGGATGTTAACAATTATTGGCCTTTACTTTTTTCAGGGTATTTGCATTTCAAAAGGTTTTTAAATTTTGATTGGTGGACTTTCTGGGTTTTGTGACTCAATAAAGAATTTTATGTACTATGGGTGAGACATTTTGTGGCTTAACCCCTGTGGGCGGGAGGTGAGGAGGTCACCTTGAGCTATGTGAGTCTAGCAGTGTTCAGATGTTTGGAAAACAAACAAACACTGTCTCTGTAGTTGAGTACCTCTGCTAAAATCCTGGGTTTACTTGTTTCCTTCTTGACTTTGGCAGTCAGTTTTCTTTGGACTTCAGTTTCACGTATAAACTTGAGTTAGAGTAGATAATTTCTTGCTGGCTTTAAATCTTAAGATACTGTAACACTTTCTGTCCTCTCCACTCAGCAATTCTTTGGAGTGCAATAAGAATTTGTGTACCTTGTTATGAACAAAGGACTCTGCTACAAATTGGGGATGAATCTACAAAAAATTGGTTTCTGCCCTTAAGGAATGTATATTTTGCTTGAAATGTCTCCTTTGTCTCTTATCAAATAACCTCAGCAAAACTCACTTGACCGCTTTTTTCCTACTTTACCTGAAGTTCCTGTCCTGTATTGTTTCTTTGTTCTTCTGGATTTTGACCCTAGGTCTCTGTTGTCTAGTTACATTCCAGGGTGATTGATGTGTTCCTACCTTGGGGGATGTAACTATAAAAACCATGTCTCATCTGGAAATGCCTCTCTTTATTAGGAGTCTTACTTTTGGGTCCTGGCTGTTTACATAAATATTTCCATTAAATCCTTATCCACCAGCCTCTGCAGTAACCAAACTTTGTTCATTTATACTCTTTTGTTTTTTGTTGTCTTGACATGTTTAAGCAAATTAGAAGAAAATTGGCTGGAATTCCAGTAATTGCCTAATTTGAATGTAAATATCACCGTTAATTCAGCATTAAAGAGGTGAACCAAATGATAATAATAGAAACTAATATTTATATAGTGCTTACTATGTATAGTCCTGTACATTGAAATATGTTTTTATGCATGGAATGTTTGTCTTCATGAACAATTAATTTGGAAGATTGTTAGGATTTATGTTTTTTTAACCAAAGAGGATTTATTCTCCAGTTAATTAGTCATATTGTATTTAAACTATTTATCTGTTGGAGATCAAGCAAATGTCCTAGTGTTTCTGATATTTTGTAAAATGGTCCTGTCATGTAATTACCTAACTGGTTTATTTATATCTTGGGTCACATCTAATTTGTGTTCAATAGTTTATTATGTTTTTATGTAATTTTGAGATTCTCAAACTAGAGTACAATAATATTTATTATATCCTTAATCACAGTATATGGAATATATTTGCTATATTCTGATTTGCACGAAATCCAGCTTTTTTGAAGCTTATTAAAAATTCTTTCCTGATTTCAGCAGCCCATTTTCTTACTTTTGATCTTTTGCTCTTTATGATTTGCAGCTGGAGGGGGGTCTTCATGCAGCCCTGTTCTTTCAAGAAAACAAAAAGGTGATTATTTTAAAAAGTCAGAGTCTTGTGTGATCTTATTATTTTCCTTTTTTTCATAATATATTGGACTCTGTCTCCATGATTTATTTTCTTTCTCTATTTTCATAATACTTGGACTCTGTTTCCATGTCTATTCTCAGTAATATTTTTTTTAACCTTTAAAAATATTGCTGAAATCATTGATAACTGGGCCATAATAGTTTTGCAAATTTGTCTTTATTTTCAATTTCTAATGTTATAGTTAATCTTCTTGGTTCTGTGTTGCACAAGTATACCTGAAGTAACTTGTGCCTATAGGTTTGACCAAAATAGTTAAACAATAACTTACTTAAGGCATTATAAGTAGACCCCTATCATAAATCAGTTCTGTCCAACCCAGTTATTCCTGGGTGCCTCTGTCCCTCTGGTCAACATACCTTGTCCAGCCTAATGTTCTGGTTCTCCTATCTCCCCTTTGCTCAGGTTTGGCCTGGAATTAGGATTCCTTGCTTTAGTCTCAGGTTGCCTTAAAAGCCAGCTATTTGTAATTTTTGTAGGTTCAATTTTGTATTCACAGGAACATTATTTCCCATTTGTGTAGCATTGTTACTTTGAAAATAACTGCCCTGTAATATAATTCTCTTAAGGCAATGTTCTTGTGGAACTAATTAATAATGTTAAACAGGTGTGCTTCTATGCTCTTAACTTCTTTTTATCTAGACAAATAATACTTTCAGGTATTTTTTTTTTCCTGTTTACAACTCTAAGAATCTACTGTGTTTGTTAAATCAAAGCCCTGTTATCATTTTATCAGCCATATTTTGAATATCAGATACCAGATTTTTTGTGCAAAATATGTTAATTTGACTGCATCAACTAATGCACATCTAATCTATTGATGTGCTTGTATGTGTCATAAATCTTTGAAATGCCATTCTCAGTTTCTTATTGAGTCTGAATGCCCTTTTATTTGAAGGGCATTCTCTCATTTTCTACTTTGAAATCTTGAAAGAATGACATTCTTTTTTCATTCATTTGTACATTTATAAAACATTTGTTAGGTGACTATTGTGTGTCATGTAGGTTGCTTTTCATATGATGGTTTGTAGGTCTTATTTTCCAGAGGGGGTTACTATTTTATAGATGAGTCTTTGCATGGCACTATGGGTATGGATTCAGAAAAGTTTTTTCCATTGGTTAGTAATCCAGATATTTCATAACTGTTGTGCCATTGTTGTTTTAAGTTCTTGAGATTCATAATTTAATAGCTGATATTTATATATGCTTACCATGTGCCAAGCATTTTGCTAAGTGATTTATAATTATCTGACTTAATTCTCACAACAACATTAAGAGGTGCTGTTATTATCCCTATTTTACTGTTGAGGAAATTGAGGCAAACAGAAGTTTAGTGACTTGCCCAGAATTACACAGCTAGTGGGTGTTTGAGGCCGAATTTGAATTGAGGTTTTTCCGATGCCAGGCCTGGCATTCTGCCCACTATGCCATTTACCTGCCAGTTTCAAAGATTTGTTGTTACTCTTTTTCATGTTTTAAAAATACTTACTAGAATCCCTTAATTTTTTTAATGTATATTTTATCTTTTCTTGATTTTCTTGGAAGTTGAAGTTTTTTGACCCCTAGGGCAACCAAATCATTTTGTTACTCATTTGTTCTTGTCTTAGTGTAGTCAATTTTTCTTCTAATGATGACCTGTGAAGTTAACTGGAAAATGATGAGTAATTAGCAAACCAGCTACTGGTGTTTGCTGGACTAGTAGTTTAGGTTCATTGTTCCTGGTGGTAGGACAGAAGAAATTATCTTCACCTTCTTCTCCAGAGGATTTAAAAAAACATTATAATATAAAGTTGTCATCTTTTAGTATTGTTAAAAACTTGAGTTTTCTGCTTTGAAATTTTCCCTAACCTGACTAGTTAAAGGACTTGTGGCGTTCATGAAATCTTAGCCGCATTCAGCACACCATCCACATTCTATTATTGCCTGAATTGGGGCTTCTCTGCATTTTTCTCTTTAGTAATGTTTTATTTGTATAGTTACATGTCATTCACTCATTTAGAGTAATGCATTAGTTTATTTAGTTTAAAAAATTCTTTACTGAGAGGCTCACCACTTGGTTGGTGATAGGGTGACAGTTTTTTTGGCCGTTGCAGCTTTTTGACAGAGGAAATGTGCACATTGATGAAATCACAGGTCCCTGAGGTATTGAAGATGTTTTAAAATATTTATTCTGTCTAATTCTATATGACACAATAAACCTACATTAACCACTATTTACTCTTAAAAGTTAATTTCTACATCTATGGCATCTTCTTTATTACTCCTTCTGTATTCCTCTTTTTGTTCATTTCTTGGTGTGTATATATGTGTGTGAATTTTTTGCTTATTAACATTTTATAAAGCAATTTTAAAGCAAGGAATTCTCACAATTATTTGAACAGTATCTGCTAAGGAGAAGTGTTTAGGTGGCATCTGTATGAAATTCATGATTACATAATATAAAGTATCTTGCAAACCTGAAGGATTATGTCAGATTTTATTGTTATTATTTTAATCCTAGGTAATGATAATGATAATACATAACTTTGAGTTTATCTTTGAATTCCTGTTTTTTCCTGAAAAACAATTTGTTGTCAAGAACTGTCTGAAAAATATTTTAAAATAATTCATGAAATCTGAAGCCACATTTAATTGTAATTTCGCATTCACTTCCAGAGATATGTAGATTCTGGCTGTTATAGTTTGATTTTGGCAGAAATCAACTTAATTTATAGAGATTATAAATAAAATTAATCTGGTGAAATCAGCTCTTGAGAAGTGACATTTCTAGGTCTAAGAGAATTGTATCTTTATCAGTGCATCCATATTTTATCATTTAAAAAAAAATTATCAGTGTCCTTTGTTTACACGTGGTATAGATTCCATGTCTTCTCTCATCTTCCACACCATTCCCTTGATACTTCACTTGTAACAAAGCAAAAACAGTGAAGCAGCACCAATTGATGCAGAAACCATCTGTGTCTGTCAGTCTAATCAACATTCTTCACTTAGTCACTCATCTTTGCAAGGAAAGCTGAGGGATGCATTACATCATTTGTTTATATCATCTCTGTGGCCAGGGTTGGTCATTACACAGAAATTTAATTTAACACTAGTTTAGGTATTTTTCTAAGTTAGCATACATTATTTGTTGGACACTGTGCTATTAAACTATTTTCTCTAAATTCGTGTTGATTTGAATAGTATCCTAAGATCTCCTTATTGTCTTAGGGGATATTCTTTCTGCTAGTAGTAGTAGCAGTGCCTTAATTTTTATAGTGCTTTAAGATTTAAGAAATCTTTTTCTCACAACAGCCTGGTGAGATAGGTGCTGTAAATACAATTATCCCTATTTTGCAGAAGAGGAATTTTCACCTCGGTCCCTTGTTGCTGTCTTCTTGTTTAATGATAGAGGGGAAAGGGGATATGTTTAGATTCTGATAGGAAATCTAAAATTAAACATTTGCACCTAAGGTTTCCTGACTTTGGGCCCAATGTAGTATTTTAAAATATAGTGGTTAATGAGAATAGCAATATTCGTAAGTACTATGTACTGTGAGGAAATGACTTTATAAGCTGTCAAATTCTGTATAAATATTAACTTGTTACCATTAAGGCAGTATGAAAAAGTGAATTAAATCGTCCCATGATTTGAGATTTAGAAATGTACATATTTTGTTTCAAGGAGACTTCTTCTGTTTTTTAGGAAAATAAAAGAGAAATTTTTACCAAGGGGAAATCAAATTCCCAGTTCAAAGCATAGTGCTTAACACTTAGGTACTTAATAAGTAGTTGTTGAATTTAATTACTACATTGTTCATCAGGTAAAGTACTCTTAGGAGAAGAAGAAGGCTTAGAAGATGACCCAGAATCAAGGTCTGAAGTTAGCAGCGCAACGTTTGCAGGTAATTCAGCATTTTAGTTTTATTTGAAAGTTGGTATCTGACTTTTCCATTTTAAATCCCAGACTGTGATCATTTTACACAGATTTTATCTACTGTTACCCATGCTAATATAATAGAAGAAGTAAATTTATTTTTCTAAAATATTAACTCATATTTCCTTCTCTTCTGGCTTAAGTCTTTTGGGAAAAGATTTATTAGATGCATCTCCTGAGACTAATGGCTGGGCACTTTTCTCTGGAGTAGATTCATCTAGTACAATTTCAATAGTCAGTGGAGATCCTATTGTTTTTTCACCTTGGAGTCCCTTGTTTAATGATATTTCCACTTTTTCTAATGGTTAATATATGTCAGTTTCAATGAGAAGTGGTTGAAGACTTGCTGGTAACACTGAGATTAAAATATAGTTTCGTGTAAATTACCCTAGGGTACCTGATTCTGCCAGCACATCTTACCACTTGTATCTTTCTTATGTATCTTTCAAATTATTTTCCTTCAGTCAATCAGCCAGTTGACAATTATGAAACACCTTCTATGTGCCAGTTACTAAACAAACTTTTATTAAGATCTTACTTTGTGTCAGGTACCATGCTAAGTCCTGGGGCTACAAAGAAAAACAGCCTTTGAGGAGCTGTCATTTTAATGGGGGAGACTACTTGGAAATAACTAGGTACATTGGTATTGTTCAGTTGTTTTAGTTGCATCTAACTCTTTGTGTCTCTGTTTGGAGTTTTCTTGGCAAAGATACTGGAGGGATTTTGCTATTTCTTTCTCCAGCTCATTTTACAGATGAGAAACTAAGGCAAACTTGGTTAAGTAACTTGCCTAAGTTCACATGGTTTGAGGCTGGGTGAGTCTTCTTGACTTGCACTCTTATCCATTGTGCCACCTGACTGCTGTAATAACAACAACACAATGTGCCAGTCACTAAACAAACATTTATTTATGAGCATTTTATTTTTTTCTAATTCCATTTAAAATAGTTTTTAAAATTCATTTAAAAATATGTGAGTTCCCAGTTCTCTCACTCCCTCCTTCCCTTCTTCCCGTCCACTTTCCTGAGATAGCAAGCAATTAGATATAGATTGTATATGTGCATTCATGCAAAAACATGTTTCCATATTAGTCATATTGTGAAAAAATAAAGCAACAAAGTTTGCTTTGATCTGTATTCAGACTCTATGAGTTCTTTCTCTGGAGGTGGATATCATTTTTCATCATTTAATCCTTCAGAATTGTCTTGGATCTTTGTAATCCTGAGAATAGCTAAGTTATTCACAACTGATCATCATACAGTATTGCTGTTACTGTGTACAGTGTTCTCCTGGGTCTACCCATTTCACTTTGCATCAGTTCATATAGCTCTTGCCATGTTTTTGTTTTTGTTTTCTTCTTGAAACCACCCCGTCGTCATTTCTTATGGCACAATACTATTCTGTCACAATTGTATACCACATTTAGCCATTCCCAACTGTTGGGCATCCCCTCAATTTCCAATAAAAACAATTTATTAAGGTCTACTCAGTGTTAAGCACTATGCTAAGATACAAAGAAAAACAGTCTTCAAGGAGCCCATATTCTAATGGGAGAGACCACTTGGTACTAACTAGGTACATGGAAGATACACAGATGATAACACAAGGGACAGCCACTATAAAAGCACAGAGTCAGGAGAGAGAGGCTTGTGTGTGACGATCTGCCATGAGCCAGTGTAGCTGCATCATAGAGTATATAGATCAAAGTCAAGTGTGAAAGACTGCAGAAGTAGAGGAAGGGTCCATGTGAGCTCCTTGAGCAGGGATGGGTGTGTGATGTGGGCAGATCACTGGTAGATATTTGGATGATGGACTGGAAAGGGGAAATTCTGGAAGCTAATGCAGTAGTCCAGGAAAGAGTTGAGATCTTAGACTAGGTTTTGGGGATATAAAGGAAAGATGCTTGGAAGGTAGAATGAACAGAATTTGGCAATATGAGGATTTGAGAGTGATCCTTGGGTGGGTGTCTGGAAGGGTATTGGTGCTATTGGCATCAATAGGGAAATTTGGAAGAGGGGTCATTTTGAGAGGAAAGGTAGTGAATTGTTTGAATATAGTGAGTTTGAGATGCTAATGGGACAGCCATTTCAAGATAGCCATAAGGCAGTTGGGGGTAAAGACCAATGCTCTGAAGAAACAATAGGACTGAAAATATAGATCTGGAAATCCTCTGTGTAGATGTAGTTGATCCCATGGAAGGTGATGAGATCACCAAGTGAGATAGTATAGGAGGCACTCTTAACTTTTTTTCATAGTCCCTTCTTCAATCTGGTCAAACTTATCTTCCCCTCTCATAATAATGTTTTCAAGTACATGAAATAAAATATGTAAAAAAAAGTACATAGAATAAAATAAATAGAGTTATAGGGACTAGATCAAAGCCTTGGAGACACCAGGGTTAGCTGGCAGAACGTGGATCAAGAATCATCCAAGATGACTGAACAGCAGTGACTGGGGAGAAAGGAGGAGAACCAGGCATCCAGTCAACAATCAGCAGAGATTTGTTAAACCTGTAATTAAGCCCATGGCATATAAAGCAAAAGCAAAAATAGTTCTTGCTTTCAACAAATTGATTTTCTAGTGAGGAAGAGAACATGGGCAAGTGCACACACGAGAGAGAGAGAGAGAGAGAGAGAGAGAGAGAGAGAGAGAGAGAGTGTGTGTGTGTGTGTGTGTGTGTGATGTTGTTGATACATACTAAGTTCAGAATTAATCTTAGGTACAAATTAACCTGAGAGGAAAATCCTTGGCAGCTGGTCTGACTGGAAAACACCTCCTTTAGAAGCTTGTACTTTGAGCTGTTTATGGCTTGAAGGAAGCCAAAGATTCTAAGAGGTGGAATTGTGGAAGGAAAGCATGCATTCCAGGGAGAATGTGTGGCAAGTGCAAAGACAGGAGATGGGAGTGTCACCTGTGGCAAAGAGGCCATGATGTGTGGCCCATAGAGTTGTAGAGGATGGTAAAATAGAAGAAGAGTCGAAAGCTAGGAAGAGGGCAGGTTGTGAAGAGCTTTACATGCCATAGGAATTTGGACAGTGGTTTGAGTCAGTGGAATAACACAATCAGACGATTACTTCAGGAAAATCACCCTGGCAGCTTTGTGTAGGTTTGATTGATGTGGGGAGACAAGGCCAGGAGGCCAATTTATAGTCTCTTGCAGCAGTCCATGCAACAAGTGGTGAGTACCTGAAATAGACTAATGGCTCTGCGCATGGAGAGAAGCAGACAAATATATGAGATGTTTTGTGAATAAAAAGGACAAAATTTGACTTCTGATTGGATCTGTGGGGGTGAGGAGTCAAGGATAACATAAAGTTTGCAATTCTGAGTTCCTGGAAGGATATTGCTGCCCTCAACAGAAATAGGGAAGTTTGGGACAAGAGTTGTGTTTTGGAAAGATAAGTCTATTTTGGACATATTGAGCTTGAGATGTCTATAGGACATCAAGTTCAAAATGACCAGAAGGCAGTTATCTGCATAAAAATGACAATTGTACCCATAGGTGCTGATGAAATGACTATTAGAGAGAGTATAGAGAGAAGCGAACCCAAGATGGAGCCTTCAGATGCATCCCCAGGGAGTGAGCCTGACATGCTAATTGATTAGTTAAAGGGGATTGAGAACGAACCATCAGAGAGAATAGCAGGAGACTCAGGAGAAAGCAGTGTTATAAAAACTCATGTAACATTCTTTTCTTTCAGCTTCAATGAAGAGTGAAATCACAGGTGAATTGGCTTCTTCATCAGGTTTATCAACTCCTGTCTCCACAAGTTCAGCTGCTGATTCCACAGGTCATGATATCATCACTGAGCAGCCCAGGTCGCAACATACTTTACAGTCAGACTCTGTTGATCTGACTGGCTGTGACTTGACAAGTGCAGCCACAGATGGGGATGAAGAGGATATGCTTAGTCGCAGCTCAAGCCAAATCAGTGCTGTCCCATCTGACCCTACTATGGACATGAATGATGGGACCCAGGCTTCATCACCAGTTAGTGATAGTTCACAGACAACTACAGAAGGTCCAGATTCAGCTGTGACCCCTTCAGACAGTTCTGAAATTGTAAGTGTGCAATGGGCAAAGGTGGGGAGGCCCAGTCTTCTTCTGTGGGGCCTGACATGTCTCACACCCCCAGCCAGTAAGAGTGAAAATGTCAGCTAATAATTCCTTTTAGAGCTTGCCCGTTTTCTATACCTTCACTGTAGAAATCAACTTATTTTTGTTCTGTAGATAATGGTCTAATAACAGTCATAATAATTTGGATTGAATGAATGCTACTAAAAATGGAATGTATTATGCATTAGCAGGAAAATACTTTTTAGACTTTCATGGATCTAAGTTAAGTGAAAAAAAAGTTGTCAGTAAAATCTGAATCAGCTATCCCCTGAATAAATTGGCACATTGCCTTTTGTTTTTAGGAGTGCTTTTAAAAATTTAAATATGTAAACATGCACTGTGTGTGTATGTCCTGGAGATACAGATAAAATGAATGACATAATCTCTTCTTGAAAGGAGCTTATGTCTTTCTAAGAGGCAAAAACTTAAGTATATACAAAATTAATGTAAAGGGAATAAATACAAAGTAATTTAATTGAGGACACTGGCTATTAAAGAGAGATTTCATGGAGAAAATGGTATTTGAGTTGCATCCTGAGGCAAGAGAAAGAACTTAGGAGGTGGAGATGAGGAGGGAGTATACTACAGGTATAGGTCACAGTCAGAGAGGCAGTAATGTGTGCCAGGAACATAATGCAAGAGGAGGAGGCATGATCAGTGAGTCTGGAAAGATAGCATAGGTCCAGTAAAAATTTAAAACCTAAACAGAGGAATTTGTTATATGATCATATAAGCAATACAGACCTTCTGTAACTTATTAAATAGGGGAGTCAGAAGTACACTCAGTGAAAATCACCGTGGCAGCAGTGTGCATTTGGGGAGAGAGGCTTGAGGAAATTAGGCCGTTGCAGTAATCTAGGCAGTAGCTGAATAAATAGGGAGAACTGGTTGTTTGGCAATTTTGAACCATTATAAAACCTTCCTTTAAAAATTAGCTAGCTTATTAAAAAGCTGTATATGTTTATCTAGAGATGAATCTGTAAGGTGAGTCTGAAATAACTATAAGCAAGAAATCCAATAATGAAAAGATTAAAACGTAAACTTGAAGGTTGGCAGATTTTCCATTTCATTTGTCAAGTACACCTAAAGTTTTTTTTTCCAGTATTTGTCCTAAAGCTGCTTTTGTATTTTTGACTCATAATATTTGAAGTGGTTTTTTTTTTTTAGCCTTCTAGATAGAAATATTTTTTAGATAATCATCCTAGTCCAGAAGTTCAAACGTAGTCAAGCTTATAACCAAAGCAGCTTACAATTTTATAGCTTTGTTGATTTCCAGTTGTTTTTCTCACTAGCTGCTGGTGGCAGTTGGCAGTAACACAGCAGTATGATATGGTGGAAAAAGCACTGAATTTAGAGTCAGAATACTTATGTGGTATTAAGAAAAAGAAGAATTTGACGTTCCTTTTCATCTTAATTAAGTTTATTCATTTAATATCGTGTAAATCTTGTAAGTTTGTCTTTGTATAGCAGGTATTCTCCTTATTTTCCAGGTGAGGAAACAGAGATTGCAATAAGTTAAGTGATTTGTCCATTGTCACAGTTATTTAGTGGTAGAACTGGGCCTAGAGCTTGAATCACCCATGTCTTATCTCGGTGTTCTTGCCACTGCACAACATTGTCTCACATATAAGGGGAACTTTCAAACTGATTTGTCTTTGTGGACGTTTGTGAGGTATTTGATTTTTGATTAGGTACTATCATATTGAATTCTGAAGTTATCTTTTTAAACAATACAGGTATTAGATGGTGTTGAAAGCCAGTATTCAGGAATGCAGATTGGACAGTTACAGGATGAAGATGATGAGTCATCAAATGTTCTTCCTGATGAGACTCCAGACAATTTCAGAAACTCTACTATTGGTATGTTAATTTCATCTGATAAAAGAGCAGAAACAGAGATAACCTAGACATTTTGTATTATCCTTCTTTCATGTTTTTCAGGAAGAAATTTTTTGGGACTAATGTTTCATAACTTATATATTCTGTGGTCAATCAGCAAGTGTACACACACACACACACACACACTATATATATACATATATATATATATATGTAAAATAAATACGAGGTAATTTGGTTAGCAGGCATTGGGGACTGAAAGGTATCAGGAAAGTACCCATATAGGAGCACATTTTTGCTCAAGCTGTTGGTATAGTAGAGTCATAAAAATTCATGATATGTTTCTTGGTCTATTTCTTGGACATCAGTGAAAATTTTTACTTATATATTTTTCTAGCACTTTTTCCTATGTTGTTACGATTGAGATTTTATTGCTTACTTTCTTGTTACAAATTATAGTTTGTATAAATAGTAGTTATTTTTTCTGTTTTGGTCAGAAATCCTTGAGTCTCTTCCCCTCCCAGATTGAGATATATATATATAGATATATTTGTGACTAGGTAAAAGAGTCCATTTTTTGCCTCATTTCTTATCTTAATCACTGAAGGGGGGAGTTGCCTTGGACATACTGAGACCTGGGAAAGACCTTAACATAAAAAGGCCAAGGTCTCCAGTTGCATTGGGAGCCATCTCTGGTGGTGTTGATCTATATCTTGCCAATGGATCCAGATACTCTGGAGGAGAGAGGCTGGTGACTTTGCTCTGCCCTTTCTCACTTAAATCCAATTCACTTGCAAATCAAGGCATCACCTTCCCAATATCACTGGTCCTCTTCAAGAATAAAGGACAAACAACTACATCATTGTAGAAATTGAGCTTGAAGAAACTAGAGGTTCTCTTTTAGTTTATATTTGCACGTGTGTATGTATGATTTGTATTTTAAGCCACTGGTAAGGTTATTAGTTAATTGGGGTCTTCCTTTGTAGCACTTCAGCAGCCACATCTCCTGAAAAGCACGGGACATAGCAGACAACCATCTGACAGTAGTGTTGACAGATTTTTATCCAAAGATGAAACTGTGGAGCCAGGTGATCATGAAAACAAGGTGAGGTAGATAGCTTAAAATACGTAAATAATGATTCCAAACTACTGATAGGTGGATGGGTTTCTAACACTTTCATTAATTTATTTTCTTATTTTAAAAATTTATTAAAAATTGAATTCTGTTATTTTTCATAACAAGCTTTTATTTTTATTTCCCTTTCCCCTCACTCTCCTGGTAGAATAACAGTAGCAGTGGCAACAACAAAATAAAACCCTCGTAACAAATATTTATTGTCAAGTGAAGCAGATTCCTTCGTTGGCCGTGACTAAAAATGTATATCTTGTTCTGTTTTCTAAGACTATCACTTCTCTCTGGAATTGCATAGCATACTTTATCTTCATTCCCTTATAATAGTGGTTTGTCATTTCATTGATTGATCAGAGTTATAAAATATTTCAGAGTTGTTTCTCTTTATAATATTGTATAAATTGTTATCTCTCTTCTGCTCATTTCACTTTCTAGTAGTTCTTAGAGGTCTTTCTAATTTCTTTTGAAACTATTTTATCATTTCTTGTAGTGCAATGAAATTCTATTGCATTTAAATATCATAATTTATACTTTCACTACTTTACAGTAATCATTCTCATTTTTCTACCACTTTGCTGTTATTTATATTGTTCCTCTATTTAGAAAATTTTCCTCTTTCTGCCTAATCAAATCCTTCCTATCTTTTAGAAGTAATGATGTAGCCTTCCTACTCTAACATTTCTTTCTAGATGACTCCATAGTAATCCTACTCTTTTCTAAACTACTGTGCCATTTGCTGTCAGTTATGTCTTTGACATTTATTCATATACAATCCTTTGTCTTTTTTACTTATATTGTATTCAATTAACAATGATTTATTAACTACTTATTATTTATTAGGCACTGTACTGATTGATAGGAATTGTACCTATCAGTTAAACTTTTGAATTAACTTTTCAGATGCCTTTGCTTTATGTGTTGAACCAGTTTGTAAAAACCCCTTGAAGACATAATTTTTTATTTTTCTTTGTTTTCTGCACAGTGCTCAAAAATAGTTACTGGATAGTTTGTCTTATAGAGGTATATTTTTCTCTGTTATAGCCTTCTAGAATAAAAGGAGATATTGGACACTTCACTGATGCTGATTTGGCACCTTTAGTCCATTGTGTTCGGTTGTTATCCGCTTCCTTTTTGCTTACAGGAGAGAAAGGTGGTAAGTTTAATTTTAAGTTGGTATGGCAGAAGCCTTCTGTGATCCCTCTTTCTGGTATGGAGGTGACTCTGGGCTCTCAAAGGTGTGCCAATAGCATAAGTTGTGTTAGGTGCCATGATGCTGGAGAGGTTTGAAGCATGTTCCTGGTGGAGACCACAAGTGATATTCCAAGAGCCAGTCTCATTAAGCACAGAGAGGCTCATCCAAGGCATAGGTTGTGGTCGCCCATGAAATGAAGAACAATACAGAATGGCCCTCAGTTCTGTATGTTCCCTTGAGCATCTTCATAGTAGTGGTACACTGGCAGGGAGAGGGAAGAAGACTTTTAGACCATCATCAACATTAACCTGATTATTCATATTCAACACATGAGGTCTTATTAATATGACCAATAAGTGGACAAATTGTTGGAGAAGTGCAGTTATCTCAACATCTACATTCTTGGCACAAATGAAACAACAACAGAAGACAGTTTGGCTCCATGGGAGTACAGCTTACAGGTATTCCTTGTAGAAGCAAAGAAAGGGGTTGGTTGAGTTGCTTTTATTGTATGCCCAAAGATGACAATAAAAAAAATTATTCAGTGGGTCATTTGAATATCTCATGAACAAACTAATGATAGATTTTTGGAAAAAGACCACCACAAAAACAGTTGCAGCTTAAATTGCTAGCACTGGTTGCTGAGGGTAAAGAGGTAGAGAAATTTTTTTTTATTAAATTATTTTTTTTCAGTGTTCTACAATCACTTCATATATCTTAGATTTTTTTCCCCTCCCTCTCCTTCCCCCCTCCTTCCCCATTCCCTCCCTGAGACAGTGTACAATCTTATATAGGTTCTACACATGTATTCCTGTTAAATACATTTTTATCTTAATCATGTTGCATAGAAGAATTAAAATGAATGGGAGAAACCATAAAACAAAACAAAACATAATACAAAAGAAAAAGATCTGCTTCATTGTGTGATCCAATTCCATAGTTCTTTCTCTGGATATAGAAAGCATTTTGCCTCAAGAGTTCATTGGGAATTTTTTAAGTCCTTGCATTGCAATGAAGTACTAAGAAGAGGTAGAGAAATTTTATGAAGACCCTCCAAATTAGGGTCCTTAACTTTCTTTTTGTCATGCTCTTTGACAGTTTTATGACACCTATGGTCTTTTTCTCAGAATAATTTTTTAAAAAATTGGAGGGAAAATTGCAAAGGTGGCAGCATGTTAGAATGTAAACTTGTTTGCAGACTCATATTATGAAAATGGTTGCAAAACCAGTTTATAAAAAGCTTTGCAAGATTTTCCGCTGATATGTCATCTTAAAGACACTATGGCACAAAAGTGGAGAGAGGACAAAATAATTAAAATGGAAAAGATTTACAAAGTCATTATAGCTCATTGTTTTTTTTTCTGCCCTAAGACAGTGGAACCAAAACCCTTGTCTGTAACTTCATAATTGCAGATATGCATATACCTGAAGTGAAACGCTAGTTGAGACAATAGACAAAAGCTGAGTTTGGACCATGTATGTGCAGGGTGGGTCTGTGCCAGAGGTGACTGTTTTTTGTTGTTGAAGGATCAATAAATCAGTTATCTGAAATATGGTATGAAAAAACCTTAGAACTTATTGATATTTAAAAGGTGACTAAGAGGACATTGGTAACTACTGAGTACTGTGTACCTACTTTTTCATCTATACAGAATCTTTATGGGGCATCTATTGAGAATATCTTAAATCAGGATATGTTTAGGGACCTAGTTATCTTAAGTGATATTCAACTGTATTTTGTTGAGAGTATAAGATCTTATTTTGTTAATTGTTGATAATCAAAAAGGATTTGGTTCAAGGCTTAAAATGTTCTTTTTTGACAGGCTCTTTTTTGACAGATTCTTTTTTTTCCCCCATCCATATATTAAAATCATTTAGGATTCCTTAAAAGATATAACTTATGAAATAACCCTGTTCAGTTACAAATGATGATAAATGTCAGGCAGTGCACAAAACAGGGAGGTGTATGCTTTCTATTGATGATAGGATAGCAACTGTAGGAGATTCAGCTGCTGAGGTTTTCTAGGGGCTCCCATTTGTGGATTTCTCTAGTCAAGTGATTTAGAGCATTTTTTATATGACTATAGATGGCATTGATTACTTCATTTGAAAATTGCCTGTTCTTATCCTTTGGCTGTTTATCAATTCAAGAATGACTTATAATCTTAAAATTTGACTCAATTCTCTATATAGTTGAAAAATGTGGCCAAAGCCCATCTTTTGAATACCAACATTCTGTTGGTATTGCTATATGGCAGGGAAACATAGAATTCAGTTGTCTTTGGAGAATTATAAGTGAATATCACACAGAGGTCAACTGATACCCACAAATGGAGGGTATCAGTAGGCTGCAACATGTAACCATTGCGGCACTTTGAAGAATGGGTGTAAAAGACATAAAGCAGTTGTACCATGGGAAGAGAGGAGATATTGGTCACATGCTGGCAGGTGACAAGTGGGCAGCTACAGTTGCTCTGTTGGTGCCCTTATGATGTGAGGAGAAAGCAAGGAAGACCCCTAACACATTGAGTGGGGGGTGGGGATCTGTCTGTCAGGAACTTACGGAAGAACAGAGGCGAGGATCACCCAGGATGGGCAAGCATGAATAGGTTGTGATCTGTGTTATTGAGAGGAACTTCCAGATCAGTGAGATCACAGATCTGTTGACATATTTGAGAGTGTGGCAAATGTAGAGATGAAGGGAAATGAGCATCAGCTTCTCTTAGTAGCAGTTATCCTTCATTCCCACTCCTTAAGAAGTGTACATGCAGCATCAAAGGGACTAGATTTTGGGGTTGAGTTTTATGTTTCCATAGATGGCCAGTACTGAGTCGACTTGTAACAGGTTTGTGAGGGGAGGGAATACTAATTTAGTGGGTATGATTTTGTTTCTTAAAATAAAGTTAAAATTAAAATTTTAATAAACAAAATTTTCTTAAGCTGAATGAGGTCCATTTTGTCTTTTTGAAGCTTTGGTTCCAGATAGGGATGTAAGGGTAAGTGTGAAGGCTTTGGCAGTAAGTTGTGTTGGAGCAGCTGTGGCCCTTCATCCTGAATCTTTCTTTAGCAAACTTTACAAAACCCCTCTTGAGACCATGGAACACCCAGGTATGTCGAGTTCCTTTTTCTACTTTAATCCTTATTTTGTAAAATAGAGTATCCTATTTCTACAAAATAATGCTGTTTTTGATCAACAGGCACTTTATAGTTTGTATCCATGTATTCTAGTCATATTGTAAGAACAGGAGGAATATTTTTAATACCTTGTAACTGGGTAGTATTCTAGCAGTCATGTCTGCCTCTGAAAAATGTAAATGATAGCAGTCTTAAGTTTCTGCATTCATACAAAATGTAGCTTGAAATATTGGAAAATATTCAAAAAAGGAAACATAGTAACAGATTCAGATATAAGTGCCTTAAAAATAATGAAGACTTGAAAAGAAAGGTAGAAAGATTATGTATTATGTTTGAAATATGAAGTGTTTTGAATAGAGCAACTTTTGTGTGCTGCATTCTATAACTTAGAGAATATAATTTAAATATATATAACTTAAAATCATCAATTATTTTAGCCTCTTCAAATTCACATGCCTTTGTTATTCAGGTTTTCTTAGGTTTGGGCTAGTGTTCAAAATAGATGAACAGATGTAATAAATGTAATAGATTTTGGGCTAGTGTTCAAAAACTTTTTCTCTGAGTGTAAATGTTTTAAGTAGATTTGAGAATTTGATGGTAAAGAAACTCATATAAAATAGGTGTGTGATTTATTTCTACAGAGGATCAGTATGTCTCAGATATCTTGAACTATATTGATCATGGAGACCCACAGATTCGAGGAGCCACTGCTATCCTTTGTGGGACCATTATCTACTCCATTCTTAATAAATCTCGTTTCAGTGTGGAAAACTGGTTGGCACTTGTCAGAAGTTCAACAGGTAAAGGTTGACTTACAAAAGTTATCTACGCCAAATTCTCATTTAAAAATTGCCTTGAATCTCTTTTATTTAAATGTGTAAAAAAGATACTATTTTCATCTTTTTTTGTTTAGGTAATGCCTTTTCCCTGGTAGACTGCATCCCTTTATTGCAGAAAACTTTGAAAGATGAGTCTTCTGTTACCTGCAAGCTGGCTTGCACTGCTGTGAGGGTGAGCATTATTCTTACTACCCTATCCTTTGTACATGAAGATCCTCCATTGTGTATAGTAGGGCCTCATTTGAGTGTTTCTCAGTGCTTGATTGCTCCTTGCTCTCTTTGGCATGCAGCTTTGTTTATTAGAAAGCGCATTAGTTCCCATCCCAAAAGATATAGGGTTTATTCCTATTTTTGCCCTTTCTTAGTTGTGACATTGAACAAATTGCTTAATTGCTTTATATCTCAATTTTCTTTTGTATAAATGAGAATTTACTGAAAGAATTGTTTTGAGGGTCAAATGACATTCATTTTTCCAGGGCAGAAGTATCAAACTTGATTACAATGTGATTAGGAAATGATTAGCCAAATAAGCAAAAATAAACAATTTTAATTTGTGGTTTTCTAAGTCAGTATACATCTGGGATCTATTTCTATTTGATATGAAACTAGGTGTTGGTTCTTAAACTTTTTAATGCTATAAATTGATGTTATGTCAGTCTACTGAAACCTATGCACCTTTTCTCAGAATAATATTTTTAAATGCGTAAAATATGATTATAAAGGAAACCAATTATGTTGAACTATAGTTATCAAAATACCAGAATAACAAGTTCACTGACTTCAGGTTAAGAACTCTTGGCTAGAGAATTCTTTGTTATTGTAAAACCTTATACAAATGTGAAGCTATGGTTGTTGGCCAGGATTAATAGCACATGATGAACCCTGAGGATGGGATGGAAAAAAAAACTTTGTGGACATAGCATAATTTTTTAATATTTCCTTTACTAAATAGACTTGTCAGTGTAGTTCTTAGTATATATTTTATTCATCCAAATGTGTGGTATATAAATTATCCCAATACATTGTTATTTCGATTGATTGTGTTGTGAATATGACCATCCCACTGCTGATGTGTAGTGTCATGAGTGGTGCTATATAAACAATGAAAACTCCTCTTTTTCAGCATTGTGTCATGAGTTTATGCAGCAGTTGCTATAGTGAATTAGGATTACAATTGATCATTGATGTCTTGACTCTGAGAAATAGTTCCTACTGGTTGGTAAGGACAGAACTTTTGGATACTCTTGCAGAAATTGACTTTAGGTAAGTGAATATGCTTTAAGCATTCTGTTGATTCACTCACTTACATACAGAGAGTAAATCTAGTAAATCTGACATAAAAGTGTAAAGTCCATTTGTTAGATAGGTTTTTAGAGCTATCATGATTCTATTAGTATGTCAATCTTAGTTTTGTTTTTTATATCACCAGAATTTTCCATAGTATTCTTTTTCATTCCTCTACCAGAGTGCCTGGCCATATAACAAAGAGTATTTTTTAAAAGAAAAGGGAGGGTGAAAAAATCAACATAACCGATTAATACATAGTAGAAGTTTGAAAATGTGTTGTTCAACATTATGTCTCAGCATAGGGTGGGATTGCATGTTTTCTTTTTCCTCTTCCTATCTTTTCTTTTTCTTGCATTGTTTTTTTAAGATTTCAAATTATATATCAGTTTTTCAATCATCAGAATTCTGCTTCTTTACCCTAACATTTCCCCTTCTCATGCTAAACTTGAGAACTAAAGAAAATCTAACCACTTATAAACATGTGTAATGAATTAAATGTGTAATAAAAGAAATTTCTACACTAACTGTCTAAAAAAGAATTTTTATCATTTTGTACTTGAGTCCTTCATTTCTCTGTAAAGGAGGGGGATAGCGTGTTTCATCATCAGCCTTTTTGCACCGTGGTTGGTTATTACTCTAATAAGAGTTCCTAATTCTTGCAGTTGTTTGCCTTTGTCATACTGCTGTCCTTGTTATGTTGAATCTACTCAGTTCACTCTGTATCAGTTCATAGAAGTCTTCCCTGGTTTTTCTGAAATCATCCCATTCATTATATCTTCCATCGTATTTACATGCCATAACTTTTTCACTTATTCCCCAGTTTATGGGCACCTCTTCAAATTCTTGTTTTTTGCCACCTCAAAAGGGCTTATGCATATTTTTGTGTGTATTTGAATTATGGTGTTTTTGTTTGTTTTTTTGCTTAGTACTCTAATCCTTCCTTTAGTCTCTCTGCCTCTCCTTTTTTTCATATTTCCCTGGGAGATTAAAGGAGGGATTAGTCTTAAGCAAAAAAAGAACATATCTCTAATTTTTTTCTTTGACCTGGAAACTCTGGATTTTTGCTATGATATTCCTGTTAGTTTTAATTTTGGGGTTTCTTTTAGGAATTGATCAGGGAATCTTTTTCTGTTTCCACTTTGTCCTCTGGTTTTAAGAGATTGATTACCCTTTACTTCTAAGAGATATGGGGTCTAAGAGGTCTTCCTTTAAGATTTCTTGAAATAGGATGTCTAGACTTGTTTTTGGAGGAGTGATCTTGGTATGCAGATAGTCCAGTGATTCTTAAAATTTTTTTTCCTCAATCTGTTTTCCATGTCAGTTGTTTTTGCTATAAGATACCTCATATTTTCTATTATTTTTTCAGTCTTTTGGCTTTGTTTTTAATATTTTTATTGCCTCATGGCATCATTGGCCCCTATTTGTTCCATTCTGATTTTGCTTGGGCGATATTTTATACCCCTTGTGCTAAGTTGTTAATTCCTTTCCCCATTCTTCTAAAGCTCTCATTTCTTTTTCAATTTTTTCCTCAACTGCTCTCATTCCACTTATAAAAACTTTTGTTTCATCTTTTCCAGGCATTTTGTTTGCGTTTGTGCCCAATCTGTGTTTTTTTCTGAGTCGTTGCTTGTAGATATTTTGGAGTCATTCTCTTTTGTATTTTGTCGACTGTCCCTGTCATCATTATGTTGTGGTTCTTTTCTTACTTCCCCATTCTTCCAACCTACTTCCTGATTTCAGACTTGGTGTTATTAGGCCAGTACTTCTAGAAGGAAGGTCTGGGCTGGAACTGTTACTTTTCTTGGCCTATTAAATGTTAGGCTAATAGGACTGTAAGAACAGGCTTGGGACATGCAAAATTTCAGTACTCTCAAAGTAATCTGATTCAGGGTAAAGTCTCCTCTGTGCTCCCCTGGTCTTAACTCTGCAAGTTCTTGACGTGGGTTTGCGTCTTAGCAAGACCAGACACTGTTGGAATTCACCCTTGTCAACCAGCTAGGAAATTCTGCTGATTCAGAATTATAGGATCTCCTTTGGTCTGGGGTTTCTGCCTGGATCTCTATTGTCTGGTCTAGGTTTAGGAAATGAGAACCCATTCTGCACCTGAGGTCTGAGCCAAACTGGGGCTGTTGCTGCTGACTTCTGAACTTCCTCCTTTCCCAGTGTACCACCCAGGGTCTCCCTTGCTAGGAACTACTCCTGAGTCAGAGCTGTGACTCAGAACTGGGGAGAAATCAACAAAATTTACCAGTTGGCACCTGCCTGAATCAGAGTACCCTGACGTGTCTGGTAGTACTGTTCTGTGGGCATTGAACCTTCTTCTGTCCTGGTGTATAGCCTTGCCCTAGGTTCTGTGTTGCTCATGCTTGGCTCAACTGCCTTAACCCAGCCTTCTGTGTTAGCAGATCTACATTTGTCTCGTTATGTTGACCTGGGGAGGCAGCTAGGTGGTGTAGTGGATAGAGTACCAGTGCAGGAGTCAGGACAACCTGAGTTCAAATCTCACCTCAGACACTTGACACTCACGAGCTGTGTGACCTCGGGCAAGTCACTTAACCCCAATTGCCTCATCCTGGGTTATCTCCAGTCATCCTGACGAATATCTGGTCACTGGATTCAGATGGCACTGGAGGAGAAGTGAGGCTGGTGACCTTGCACAGCACTCCCTCACTCAAAACAAAGTCAAGTGCAAGTCATGCCATTATTTCTCTGATGGCATGGTCTTCTTTGGCAACGAAAGACAAACATACAATGTTGGCCTGGGCCTGACAAAAGACATTCTGTGACTTTTCCTGGATATCTCCATCAGGATCTGTTCTGGTGCATTTTCTAGATCTGTAAAGAGTTTTGTGGCCTTGAGCTTGGTTACATTGCTTCCTGCTCCTCTGTCATTTGTGCCCCTCATAGCTTTTCTTTCAGACATATTTGTTCTTTATAATTTTGTAAGATTCACTTTTGACATTTTTTGTATATGCTTGTTCTTTCCATTCACATTTCTATAATCATTATTTAGGTTTTCTTGGTTCTCCTCACTTCATTTTATACTGGGTTCATATAGATTTTTCTGTGTTTCTCTGTGTTCATCCCATTTGTCATTTTTTGTGTGCTGCACAGTAAATATTCCAGTATATTCATGTACCATAATCCAGGTGAACATCTACTTTGTTTTCAGTTGCTTTCACAAAAAGTACTACTATAAATATCTTGATTTACATGAGTACTTTTATTGTTAATAAGTGGTTGTGTAAACCTAGTAATGTAATCTCTGGGTCAAAGTGTATGGATATTAAAACCACTTTATTTTCATAATTCCAAATTGGTTTTCAGTATGGTTGTACTTAGTCATGGCTTCAGCAGTAATACACTAGAGTGCCTGTCTTCCTACAGTCCCTCTAACATTGACTAATTTATCTTTTGTCATCTTTGCCATAAATTGTGACTTTCTTTAAACATTTTCATGTTTTGCCTAGAATTTTTTTTGAGCAAAAATAGATATATTCAGTTCACTTTTCATAACCCTAAAAATTTAAATTTTTTATAACAAGAGGAAAAAAACCTAATTTTGTTTGCCCTTTTTCCTTGTATGAAATTTTTTCTCTTTATTCATGTAATTATATTTAATGCTATGTATGTATCTCACTTCTTATATTAAAAAAAATTCCCTCAAGAAATTTCCTTTCTCGGGAAAGAAAACTTTATTTAGCAAGTTCTGTTCCTTAGTTCAGTTTTGCAGAGATTTTAGAATATTGTTTATGTGCTTAATCCGAAGAGATTAAGTGAGTAGTACTACAATCCCTCCATGATTATGGAAGCAGTTTGATATAGGGAATAACTTCCTATGAGTTGGAGCTCTCTGTAAGTGAAATGCGTTCTTTTAGATGTTAGTGGGTTAAGAAAAAGGGGTTATCTCTTACTACAAGTCTTCAAGTATAAGCTGGATGCTCTTTGGTCATTGGTTGGACTTCATAATCTCTGATGTCTCTTGTGACTCTGTAATTCTGAATTAGTCTTTGAAAACAAGGAGTATCTGTCATTTTGAGTTGCTACTTGCAGCAATTTAATTGTCAAGTCTTCTGTTCCTTATTAACTCTGTTATGGTTTCCTTTTTCAGGTTAGTTAGCTTTTTGGAGGCAAAAGCAGATCATTTACACAAGGGATCTCATCATTATACTGGGGTAAGCAGACTACTTTCTGACATCGTGGATTTTTCATTTTACAAGAATTGGAATCGGTTTGTCTTTAGTGTTTAAATTCTTGGAGTTCACATTATTTGATTTTATTTGAAGAGTGTGATTTTATTTTCATTGTTCAACTCTTTGATATCTAGAAGATGCAGAGGATAGAGGCACTGAGTTTCTAACCAAGAAGACCTGGGTTTGAAAGCTTCTTCAAACACTTACTAGCTAAGTGACCCTGGATAAGTCATTAGCCTCTGTCAGCCTTAGTTTCCTCTGTTAAAATGGGGATAATAATAGCACTAATTATACCACAGGGTAGTTGTGAGGATAAAATGAGGTAACATATGTAACATGTCTTATAAACCTTAAATTACTACATATGAATGATAGCTATACTAGTAATATTATTATCATGAATTCATAGCTTATCACATGATTCTTTACATGTTAATACATAATGCCTTGAATAATGTTGCTTTCACTAATTTAGTTTAATAGTAACTTCATTAATATGTGACCAGAAAAACCTCTCATCTCATCGTGTTGTCATGAAATAATGTTGTAACCTTGCCTAGCCGATTATCCATTAATAACAATAACATTGTTCACAGGAAACTTAACTGAACCTTGGTAAACTCTCATATTATATTTCCTTTAAAATTTGTTAAAATGTTAAGCATTTTGCCTGTCTTTTGTCTAGATTTATGTGACCCAATAGGTCAGCTGTTCCCTGGAATTTCAGGAACCTCAGGATCTAAGAGCTGAGGTTTTTTTTCCCAGATTGTTAATGAGAAGCATACTTTGTAAATCTTGAATATATTCCATAACTGCGAAGTGTGATTATTGGTTAATCTTTGTCATCCTTTCCCTAAAGCTTTTAAAACTGCAGGATCGAGTACTCAATAATGTTGTCATCTACTTACTTGGAGATGAAGATCCCCGGGTGAGGCATGTTGCTGCATCTTCATTAATAAGGTATGAGTTTCAAAGTTATGAGCCATAATCAAAACTAATTTAAACTTTCAATTCAGGAGAACAGATGATCATCTGTGGATCATATGTAGGCTTTTCTTTGGGCTGAACTACTAATCTAATTTAGATAAGGAATACATTTTAAAAACTCATTTCGTTCCTTTGTTAGTAATGTGTGCCCAGTATTATCTTTCTCTTCTCCATCATATTAACATCTTCAAAAATTATCTTTTCAGTGTATAGCTTTGAACTATGTCAGTTCTTTGCTCAAAAACCCTCAATGGCTCTCTATTTTCTAGAGGAAAAAATAATCCACACTCTTTAGCCTGGTATTCAAGGCCCTACATTGTCTGTTTTGGCCTGCTTTTGCTGCCTTTTGCCAGAATAATTTTTCCTAAATATAGACCTTGTTACTTACTATTCTGCTAAAAAAATTTCAGTACTTCCCACTGCCTGCCGAGTCTCAAAACATCTGCAACTTAGCAAAAGACTGTTCTTTAAAACTTCGTTTTTTGTTACTCCCCTTCACAAACTCTACACTACATTCCAACCAAACAAGGCTACCAACCAGGTCTGTATTTAGCAAAAATTATTCCGCTATTGCTATGATGGGTGGACTGGAGGGAATTGAAAATCTGTCACAAGTCCCTTGCTTTTTTTTACTAGCACTGTAGAGGAAGAAATTGCCACTTAAGTAGCTAGGTGATCGGCATTGTTAATTCATTTGTTCTTCTATTCATTAAGTACCATTCCTTTTTAAAAAATATATGTATCTTTACTGATGTCTTTTGTTTTTATATCATCTAGATTTCTCCTTAACTGTTCCCTTCCCAGTGATCCATCCTTTTTAACAATTAATTTTTTTTCATTAGTCAGCACGCGTTTATTAAGCACTTACTGTGTTCCTGGCCCTGACCTAAGTGTTATCGCAGAATTAGTGACTGAATTGAGATTCAAACCCAAGTCCTGTGACAACAAATCTAGTGCTTTCTCCTGTGGGCCACTCTTCACAATTTTTTAAAAAATTATTTGTTGACAGTGTTCTACAATCACTTCCATATATCTTGGATATTTTTCCCTCCCTCCCCCTTATTCCCCCCTGCCTCCCCACTCCCTCCCTGAGACAGCATATAGTTTTATATAGGTTCTACAGATACATTCCTATTAAATTCATTTTCACCTTAGTCATATTGCATAGAAGAATTAAAATGAATGAGAGAAATCATAAAAAAAACCAAAACATAATACAAAAGAGAATGATCTGCTTCATTCTGTGATTGAATTCATAGTTCTTTCTCTGGATGTGGAAGGCATTTTGCCTTAAGAGACCACTGGAAATTTTTAAAGTCCCTGCATTGCAATGAAGGACTAAGTCTCCCAGAAAAATTCCTGGCACACTGTGGTTGTTGCTGTGTACAAAGTTGCCCTGGCTCTGCTCCTTTCAGTCAGCAGTTCACTCATATAAGTCTTTCCAGGCCTCTCTCAAGTCTGCCTGTTCATCGTTTCTCATAGCACAATAGTATTCCATTACATTCATTTACCACAACTTGTTCAGCCATTCCCCAATTGATGGGATCCCCTTGATTTCCAGTTTTTGACCATCACAAAGAGAGCTGCTATAAATATTAACAATAATTTTTTAAAAAAAAGAAAACAAGTTGAGTTTAATTGATCAACTCATTGAAAAAATTTGATGTTAAATAAAAGATTCCGTGATCTTTACCTCTGTAAAATAGTGAGGGGAATATATCTTCTTATATATGTTCTTTTGGGCCAGACTTGCTCTTTATAATTTTATAATATTGTTTTTTTGATCTTTATTTTTTCAGTTAATGAAAGTTTTATCTTCTCTCTTTCCCACCTCCCTTCTCCCCATTTGAAAAAGAAAAAAACCCCACAGCATTGCGTGCACGTGCGCGCGCACACACACACACACACACACACACACACACACACACACACACACTGTTCAAGTTGTGCTTCGAGCCCATCACCTTTCTGTTAGGAGGTTGGTAGGATGTGTCATGAGTTCTTCGTAATCATGGCTGGTCAGTGTTTTGGTTAGAGTTGTTGAGTTTTTCAAAGTTGTCTTTATAATAATGTTGCTATTGTATAAATTGTTCTTCTGGTTCTGCTCCTCTTATTCTTTATTAATTCATACAAATCTTACCGGGTTTCTTGATCTATCAACTTCGTCATTTTATACTGCACAATAGTATTCCATCACATTTATGTATCATAATTTATTTAGTCGTTCCCTAATTGATGCACATTCCTTCAGTTTTCGCTGCACAAGGAGCTGATGTAAATTTTTTTTTTAATGTATGGAACCCTTTCTTCTTTCTTCGATATATTTGGAATGTAGACAGTTCCTCATATCAAATTGCCTTCCAGAATAACTAGACCAGTTCTCAACTCTGCCAACAATATACTTATTTTCCTATAACCTTTCTCACATTTAGTTTTGTTTTTGTCAGCTTTGCCAATCTGAAGGGTTTGAGGCAGATCCTTGGTGTTGTTTTAGTTTGTATTTCTCTTCTTATTAGTTATTTGAAGCATTTTTTAATATAGCTATTGATAGCTTTGAATTTCTTTTTCTAAAATATACCCACTCATATCTTTGAACATTATTTGACTGGAGAATGACACTTATAAATTTAAATATGTTCCTTGTGTATCTGGAAATGAGACCTTTATCAAATAATTTTATTACAAAGTTTTTTTTATGTGAAAACCTTTTAATTGTATGTAATCAAAATTGTCCATTTTATCTTTTGCTATCTTCTCTATTCCTTGTTTGGTCATGAGTTCTTCTCCTATCCACAAATATGACAGTTAATTTCTTCCTTTCTTCTAGAATTTGTTTGTGGTGTCACCCTTTAATTCATGTTGACTGTCTTGGTATGTGGTATGAGCTCTTGATCAATGCATAGTTTCTACCAGTTTGTTTTCCAGTTTTCCTAGCAATTTTTGTTGAATGGTGCTCTCTTGCCCCAATAGCTGAGATCTTTGGGTTTTTCCAACACTTGGCTACCATCCTTATTTGCTTCTCTATATTGGGCATCTAAACTGTGGCCTTGAGGCCTTCTTAGGTCCTCAAGTGTGGTCCTTTGATTTGTGAAGTTTGGATTCAGTCAAAAGGCTGAAAAGACCTAGAGGGTCTCGAGGCTCCCCACCCCAACCTAAACTGTTTTTACCAATACAACTTTATATTTTTTTTTAGCTACTACGAAGTAGTTTTGATGGTATGACTTTGTAGTATAGTTTGAGATCTGGTAAGGCATCTTCTTTCCCATTTAAAAAAAAATTTCCTTGAAATTCCTGACTCTTTGTTTTTCCGGGTGAACATTATTATTACTTTTTCTAGCTCTAAAAAGTAACCCTTTGATATATGGCATTGAATAAGTCAGTTCATTAGGTAATAGTGTCATTTTGTTGTGGATTTGACCTGCCCACAAGCAAGCAGTATTTCTGCAGTTATTTAGATCTCTCTTTATTTGTGTAAAGAATTTTTGAAACAATTTCTATAGTTTCTGTATGTATCTATATGTATCTTAATAGCTAGACTTCTAGATATTTTGTACAGTCTGTAGTTATTTTAAATAGAATTTCTGTCTCTTCTACCTTGGTTTTGTTTGTAACATACAGGAATGCTGATGATTTATGTGGGTTTATTTCATATCTTGCAACTTTGCTAAAGTTCTTAATTGTTTCACATTATTTTTTAGTTGACTCTTTAGGGTTGTCTGTAAATCATTATTCTCATTCTCAAAAAGTGGTTTGTTTTTTCTTATAACATCCAGTTTTAGTTGTTTTTGGTGATGTTACCACTTATGTAGTTGTTGACATTTTGACTTTGTGTCAGTTCCTGTAAATCCTTCCATATTTCTCTATATACATTATGTTCATTATTTTCTGTTGCAAGATAACATTCCACTACATTTATTAATCAGTAAGTATCTATTAAGCACATGCTTCATGTTTGGCACTATGCTAGGTGCTGAGGATATAAGTACAAAGGACAAAGTAATTTCTACTTCTGGAGATCTTAATAGGAAAGATAAGTGTACATAAATATGAATTAAATATGTGTACACATACATATAATAGCAGCCTATAATAAATTTTAAGTTGATATAAGACCTGAATGTTAAAGATTATGCTACAAGAAATCACAAGAGAAGCAAATCATCTGTATTTTACGTCTGAGTGGGTTTAGATGAATTCTTAACCAAAAATGGGATAGAGGTGATTGCAAATTGCAAAATAGATCATTTTGGTTACATGAGATTGAAAAGCATTTGTCCAGGTATTAGTAATACAGCGATGGCAAGGGATATAGCTGACTGGGGAAAAAACTCTTTGAGTCATATTTTTAGGATAAGACAGACACACACACGTACACATAGGTCTCTCTCTCTCCCTCTCCTTCTCCCTGTCCCTCCCCTCACAGAAAGCTTTAAGACCACAAACCATTCTCCAGTTGAGGCCAAAGGATATGAACAAATTCCCCAAAGAATTTAAAAATTTAAAATGATATGGAAGAAGATCACTGATAATAATAATAACTAAGAAGTATCTTATAAGCACTTTACAATTATTATCTCATTTAATTTTCATAATTCCCTGAGAAGTAGGTTCCATTATTATCCCTGTTTTATGGATGGGAAAACTGAAGCAAACAGAGGTTCAATAACTTGCCCTGCGTCGCATAGCTAGTCGCACTAGATTTGAACTCAGGTCCTTCTAACTCTAGGATATACCACTTTGTTGCCTCCTATAAAAGTAATTTAAATCCAAACAACTTTGTGGCTTTACCTCATACCCAGGAAAACTGGAAAATTTATGAAATGGTAGCAGTGGTGTCTGGAAAGGCTGTGCAAAGAGAGACACAGGGTGGAACTGTGGAAAACAGTTTGGGAGTGTGCGAGTAAAGGCACTACAGTGTCCACATCCTTTGACTCGGACCTTCTCCTGCTAGATGTGCACCCTAAGGGTGTTACTAGTCAAAAGAAAAGTTTGATACATACCAAAATATTCAAAGCAGCACTTTGTTTAGGTAACAAAGTACCAGAAATGTGAGAGATGCTCATTGATTTAGAAATGGCTGACTTTGTAGTGCATGAATGCAATAGAATGTTACTCACATGTAAGGAATTTCATATATGATGAGTACATGATGAAAAAGAAATTGGAGCCAAGGAAACAACATATACAATTCCCCGTATGTAATGGAAAGAACGGCAAACATAAAATGATTGAATCATAAACAATAGAACTTAAATGTTGTAAAATTCAAGAGAGCACACTTATCCCCAAAGCAGAGATATAGGAAAATACCCCCTCCTCCCATTCTTTTGTAGAGGTGTTGGGAGGGTGGCCCACTTATTTGGAACATGGCATATATTGGCAGATTTTTCCTAGATATTGATTAATTTTACTGCCTTTTTTTTCTCTTCTTAAAAAAGTTTTTTGTTATAAGAAATCTCTCTCTAGGAGTGGGGAAGGGACATGGAGAAATTTAGGCAATGTAGAAATAAAAGATAGCAGTAAAAACTTACATAGGAAACATTGCATAAATATGACATTTATAAATAGAGAAATACAAAGTACTTAATCATAAGACAGTTTTGGGAGGGCCTTTGAGGGGATCAGGAAAGGTTTCATACAAAAGACAGAGCTTGAGTTGTATCTTAAGGAAGAAAGGAGATATTTGGGATGGAGCTCCAGAGGGAGTTCTTTCCGGACAGGAGTAGTGGCTTGTGCAACGGTATTCAGGGATCATGGACTGTTGTGTGTTAGGAACAGATAGGGAAAATTGGGTTGTATGTGTTTGTGGAAAGTGAAACTAATGTCCAGTGAAGCTAGAAAGAGCCTCTGGGACCATATTCCCTATAGTTTTAGTCAGTTGGAGGAATTTTTATTTTATTCTAGAGGCAATGTGAAATCGTTGGAGTTGATTGAGTTAGAGGATTCACATAGTCCAGGATGCTCTTACAAAAGTTACCTTTGGTAACAACGTGTAGAACAGACTGGATTGGTGAAAGATGTGGCTTATGCCATACGTTGTTTATCCTGCCTGCTTGCTAAGCATCTACTTTTTTCACCCCTCGTTCTTTGCTCTCATGATAAGTATAGCTATAAATATTTTCGTGTATATCAAGCCTTTCTTTTTGTCTGTGACTTCCTTGTGTGTATGTCCAACAGTGGAATCTCTGGGCAAGTTTATGGGCTTTTTAATCGCTTTATTTGCATAACTTGAAAATGCTTTCCAGAATGGTTGTATCATTTCATCACTCTCTGCCAACAAACCATTCCTACTTAATTGCATTGTCATGTGTCATAAAAATTAAGGGTGATAGTACAATAAATAAGATAGGAGTTTTGCTATCATTAAATGAGTGAATGAAATAATGAATGAGCATTTTGTAAGCATTTTTACTATGTGCCAAACACTACTAAGTGATGGAAATACATGTAGGAAATGTGAGAGACAGTCCCTGCTCTCAGGGAATATGCTCATATTCTAATTGAGGGAGACATTGTTTAAAGAAAGTTTGACTTTTGAGTGGATTGAAACCCCTAAAGTCCCATCTGTACTTTTGTGAGACAAAAACCAGTTCCAGGGTTTCGTTGTTATGTCATTAAGTAAGATGACCCTGGGGAGATGGTTGGTAAAGGCACAAGGAGGCAGGAAAAGTGCCCTCCATGGTGACCAGTACTCATGGAATAAAATAGGAGACAAAATATACATAAATACCATACAAGTTAGAATGTGCTAAGTGTAGAAAAGGAGTATAAAGTGTGGTGAGATTAGTTGAGGAAGAAGTCATTTTAGCTGTAAGGATCAGAGAAGTTTTCATGGAGGAGCTGTTATTTGAATTAGAGATGGTAGCCTAGAAAGATGGTCAGTAATTCAAAAGGTGAAAGAGAGTTGATATGAGGGAGGTCATTTCATATGTGAGAAACTTTGTCACCAGCCCTGCAGAGGAAGTCATCTGTGATGATTAGAGGGAACTGTCTTTTGATGATTTATAAATGAATATTAAGTAAGCTAAATAGGGTTTTTATGATTCATTTTTTCATCACTTATTCATCTTCTGTGTACAGAACATAGAGCTTGGCTATGGTGGAGATAAACAGTTAAGGCATTTTCCCTGCCCTTGTTGAACATGGGTTTATTTTGGGATGGGATAGAAATGCACAGTGGAGCACAAAACAACTAACCTCATAAGATAGCAACACATGAGCCTATGGCTTGATATAAGAATGGAATCTGTGGTAGATAGAGGGTCCTTGGTAGAGCTTTAGGAAGCCCAGCCAGTGTTTATAGAATATATTATTGTCACTTGTAACAGCCTTGATTTGTTTTTCTGTTTTCAGTCTGCTTACAAAGTCTGTTGGTGAACAAAATCTTGGCATTCATAGTCAACTTTGTATGCATTAGTGCATAGATTGTCTTAACACTGACAATATTAATTCATATTTTATTTAACAAATGATTTTGTTGTTTTCATGATTTTCATTTCCTTTTTGTATTCAAGGCTTGTTCCAAAGTTGTTTTATAATTGTGACCAAGGACAGACCGATCCAGTTGTGGCTGTAGCAAGGGACCAAAGCAGTGTCTATCTGAAACTTCTAATGCATGAGACTCCGCCTCCCTCTCACTTCTCAGTCAGCACTATCACCAGGTATGTATGCTATTTGGCATTTGTTTTGTGTATGGTCTACCAACGCTTACTGGGTGATTTTACTTAAAGCTTTTTAAATAAGGCTTTTTAAATGAAGATTATTTTTGGAAGAGAAAAGCTTTGATAGGCAGCATGAAAAGAGTACCACATTCGGAGTCCAACACGTCAGGTTTTTGTCCTGCTTTACAATTCAGTATCTTGTGTGGTTTTTGAGCATGCCTCTTACTTTGAACCTTTGTTTCATTACCTGTAGAATGGGGATAATAATACTTGCATTAAGCTATAATGCGTTATGTAAATGTGAGCTACTTTCTTTGAGTCTTCTTATGTAGCCTCTGAATAGTTAAATTAGTTAACTTTTTCCCTTTTTTGGAGCCCATTGCCCTGTTAGCAGTTAAGCTCTCTGTATCAGAAGCTCTTCATAACTATATAAATTATGCTAGAGTGGAACTGGATGACTCTGGAGCTGATGAATTTAAAATCTCTGGGGATCTTGAAATAGATGTTGGATAATATTGTATAAATGGTTTTTGATCAGGGTAGGTTAGAGTTTGGACTAGATGACCTACAAGGTTCCTTCCAAATATAAAATCATGTGATTTGACAAAAAATAAATGTCCCCACAGCTCCTTTGAAATGGTAATCGTGACCCACAGATTGATGTTTTGTATCGCAGAGGCATCTAGGTGGTGCAGTGAGTGGTCAGAGTTCTGGATTTGGAGTCAGGAAGATGCGCATTTGAATCTTTCCTCAGATACTGCCAGCTGTGTGACCTGGAACACATTGTTTAATCTCTGGGTTTCATTTTCCTCACCTGTGAAATGAGCTGATAATAACCCCTACTTCACATACTTGAGACTGAACTAAATAACATGTTAAGAAAGAATTATATGAACCTTAAAGTGATATGCAAATATAAGCTATTATCACTGCTATTTGTAGCACAGATTTAGAGCAGATAGGACCCTTAGAAGCCATGTAGTTCAAGCCCCTCATTTTTCAGGTGAGGAAACTTGAGACTCTGAGCGGTGGCTTACTCAAAATTACCCAAGTAGTATTATTAGTGTTGAGATTTGAACCCTAGGCCTTCTGCCTGCAATGGCTGTGAGTGTTTCTGGGCATCGCATTGCCTCGTAGAATGTGACCATGATATTTTTTTAAATTCTAAGTGTTTGTGATTTGTACTAGATAGTTTATGGGAATATGTTATTATTACCTCTTTCCCAAACTTATTTTGTCTTGTACTAAGCATTTCCACAAAATGTCCTCTATTCTTCTTTCCTTCTTGGGTCTAGTTTCTTTGTACTCATTGGCAGAAGAGTCTATAGCATTTTGCCTTTTTACCCTTGTTCCTTTGGCACCAAAAGTGCAAATGTTCTCTTCATTATTCAGGATCATGTACTTATTTAGAGGATAGACCTGGTAAGACTTTGATGTTTTGCTTGAGAAATATTGAACAGATATGCACTAACCCAATTAACTCAGTTTTTTCAGAGGTGTATTTGCTGAAAAAAAGTATAGCAAGGATTGAAATTCAACAACATTTCCTGAAAGGTTTGGGACACAGTCTCCTGCAAATATATACAGATTCAAAAGGAAAAAGGACTCAGACTTTGAGCTCATGTGGCCAAAAGATACACCTAGAACTTCTAATTATTGGCACTTTTTGACTTTCCCTTGAAGTCCAGGAATTTGCTAGGCTCCAGAGCCTGGAGCCTTTGTACGCTTCTGAAGTTTCTTTTTCTTATGTGCACTTTGTTCTTATCTTCTTGTGCAGATATACCTGAGGTAAAGCTGTAATTTAAGATTGCAGAGTAATGTTTTTTCTTAAGTTTCATATTTCTGTTCAGAAGCTTGATTTTTTTTTTCAAAAAAAGGTTTGCAAGTTTTGCAAGGTTTTTAAACTTCTGCATTTTAAAAGCTATATTTTATTTCTCTAACATTATGGCCTGCTATCAAGCAGTAGGTTTTTCAAAAAAGTGACTAGTAAATAACTTGCATACTTAAGCAATTACTGGTATTTTTCTCTTAATTGAATAAAGCCTTTGTCAAATGTAGTGACAGGTGTTATTCTTATATGTCTGCTATTCTTATTTAAAAGACTAAGTTAAAAGAAAAAACTTGCGCAAAAATTTCTTAGCCATCGTAACATTTTCCTTAAAGATAACTTTCTTTGAAGTCAGTTGTATTTTCTTATTTTTTACAACTTGTTTTTCTTAAGTAGCGTGTTCTTGTCAGAAGAAAATATCTGTTAAAGATACTGGATGAAAACTTGTGAAATCAGAAATGAAATGTTCAAGTGTTTATGATTTTCAAATAGAACTGCGTGACAGGTTTAGATATAATTGTTCTTCTTAAACATCAGCTGCCAAACACTTTTGTGTAATTGAACTTGAATTATTAGCTGAGAGTGTTATTTTTTTTAAACTTGAGTTTTTAATCTCCTAAGTACCTCCATATTTCCTCATTGTGAGTCTTCTTAAGGTCATTTTAGCAGAGAGGAAACTCAAGTTTCAAGTTGTATCAAGTTGTAAATGCTTTGCATATATCTCAGTTATAGATGTTTTCTGAGGAATAAGCTTAGTTGAAAACAGAGAACCTTGTCAGTAGAAGGTCAATAGAAGTGATACATTTTCTTCTTTTCAGTAATTTCTGAAAGTTTAAAGTAGAAAGACCTTGTACTTTTTCCTGTTTGATTTAGTTTAGTTTAATTAGTTTAATTTAGTTTACTCTGTGGATTCAGTGTAGTGTAGTGGAAAGACTACTGGAAGGGTGCTAAAATATGGCTTTTCATGCAGACTTTGACAGTCCTTAACTGTCTGATGTTAACCAAGTCATATCGTTTATCTGTAAAATGTAGATAATAATATTTGTCCTGTCTTCCTCATAAGATTATGAGGGTCGAATGAGAGGAAGGCTATAAAGCTTTCTAAGTGTAATTTGCCATCTAAAAGTAAGGAAGATACAAACCTGTTATTATTACTTCATATTTGCTAGAATTGTGGGCTTTTCCTGTATGTTTGGAACTTAGGTGAGTGCTTTGTAACAAGGGGCGTTAGACACCTGCTGTGTCATTGCTGTCCTGATACCATGTAGTTGTTCAGATATTTTTGTAGACAAATTAACCGTTTGCAGAATAGACTAATGGGAGCCTCCAGTATTCCTGAGTCATAAATGCCATTTTTGGGGTGCATTTATAATTTTAACTTATAAGCATATGCTGATTTTGTTTTTTTGTTGTTTTTTAGAATATACAGAGGCTACAACTTATTACCGAACATAACTGATGTGACAATGGAAAATAACCTTTCTAGAGTTATTGCAGCAGTTTCCCATGCACTGACAACATCAACTACACGGGCACTTACAGTAAGTGTTTTTCTTTATAAAACCATAATATGTTAATGTTATTTGTAGCATCCTGTAGAGGCCACTATTTACTGGTAATTTGTTGATGTCACAGTTTGTTTTCAAGTTCATATTGACCTACTCTGCTTAAGTACATTTTTGACAAATTTGATCTCTCAGTAATTGAATTCAATAAGAATTGGACCTTTTATTTTTTTTATTATCATTTATTTATTTATTTATTTAAGTTTTCAACATTCATTTCCACAAAATTTTGAATTCCAAATTTTCTCCCCATTTCTTCCCTCCCCCCACCCCAAAATACCGAGCATTCTAATTACCCCTATCACCAATCTGCCCTCCCTTCCCTTATCCCCATCTTCTCTTTTTGCTGTAGGGCAAGATAAATTTCTATACCCCATTACCTGTATTTCTTATTTTCTAGTTGTATGCAAGAACAATACTCAACAGTTGTTCCTAAATCTTTGAGACCCAACTTTTCTTCCTCCCTCCCTCCCTACCCATTCCCATTGGGAAGGCAAGCAATTCAATATAGGCCATATCTGTGTAGTTTTGCAAATGACTTCCATAATAGTTGTGTTGCGTAAGACTATATTTCCCTCCATCCTATTCTGCCCCCCATTTCTTCTATTCTCTCTTTTGATCCTGTTCTTCCCCAAGAGTGTTGACTTCAAATTGTTCCCTCCTCCCATTGCCCTCCCTTCCATTATCCCCCCCACCCTGCTTATCCCCTTCTCCCCCACTTTCCTGTATTGTAAGATAGGTTTTCATACCAATATGAGTGTGCATTTTATTCCTTCCTTTAGTTGAATGTGATGAGAGTAAGCTTTATGTTTTTTCTCTCACCTTCTCCCTTTTTCCCTCCACTGAAAAGTCTTTAACTTGCCTCTTTTATGAGAGATAACTTGCCCCATTCCACTTCTCCCTTTCTCCTCCTAATATATTTCTCTCACCCCTTAATTTCATTTTTTTAAGATATGATCCCATCCTATTCAACTCACCCTGTGCTTTCTGTGTGTGTGTGTGTGTGTGTGTGTGTGTGTGTGTATGTGTGTGTGTGTGTGTGTGTGTGTGTGTAATCCCACCAACTACCCAGATACTGAAAAAAGTTTCAAGAGTTACAAATATTGTCTTCCCATGTAGGAGTGTAAACAGTTCAACTTTAGTAAGTCCCTTATGATTTCTCTTTGCTCTTCACCTTTTCATGCTTCTCTTGATTCTTGTGTTTGAAAGTCAAATTTTCTTTTCAGCTCTGGTCTTTTCATCAAGAATACTTGAAAGTCCTCTATTTCATTGAATGACCATTTTTTCCCCTTAAGTATTATACTCAGTTTTGCTGGGTAGGTGATTCTTGGTTTTAGTCCTAGTTCCTTTGACTTCTGGAATATCCTATTCCACACCCTTTGATCCCTTGATGTAGAAGCTGCTAGATCTTGTGTTATCCTGATTGTATTTCCACAGTACTTGAATTGCTTCTTTCTAGCTGCTTGCAGTATTTTCTCCTTGACCTGGGAACTCTGGAATTTGGCCACAAGGTTCCTAGGAGTTTCTTTTTTTGGGTCTCTTTCAGGAAGTGATCGCTGGATTCTTTCAATATTTATTTTGCCCCCTGGTTCTAGAATCTCAGGGCAGTTTTCCTTGATAATTTCATAAAAGATGATGTCTAGGCTCTTTTTTTGATCATGGCTTTTAGGTAGTCCCATAATTTTAAAATTGTCTCTCCTGGATCTATTTTCCAGGTTAGTTGTTTTTCCAATGAGATATTTCATATTATCTTCCATTTTTTCATTCTTTTGGTTTTGTTATGTGATTTCTTGGTTTCTCATAAAGTCATTAGCCTCCATCTGTTCCATTCTAATTTTGAAAGAACTGTTTTCTTCAGTGAGCTTTTGAACCTCCTTTTCCATTTGGCTAATTCTACTTTTTAAAGCAATCTTCTCCTCATTGGCTTTTTGAACCTCTTTTGCCAATTGAGTTAGCCTGTTTCTAAGGTGTTATTTTCTTCAGCAATTTTTTAGGTCTCCTTTAGCAAGGTGTTGACCTGCTTTTCATGCTTTTTTGGCATCTCTCTCATTTCTCTTCTCAATTTTTCCTCCACCTCTCTTACTTGATTTTCAAAATCCTTTTTGAGCTCTTCCATGGCCTGAGCCCATTGAATATTTATTTTGGATATTTGGGATACAGAAGCCTTGACTTTTACATCTTTCCCTGATGGTAAGCATTGTTCTTTCTGCTCTGAAAGGATGGGAGAAGATATCTATTCACCAAGAAAGTAACCTTCTATAGTCTTGTTTTTTTTCCCCTTTTTTGGACATTTTCCCAACCAGTTACTTGACTTTTGGGTCCTTTGTCAAGAGTAGGGTATACTCTGGGAATCTGTAAGATCTCAGTTCTTCCAAGGTGGCACAATCAAGCATGTACAGTGATCTGGGAGCAGGGAGAGACTTTAGCAGAGATCTTAGCAGAGTTTCCTCTTGACAAGCACCTCGCCTCCAGTTTTGCCAAGCCAGTGCTGGGGGTTGAGATCAGATCAGCTGCAGGGGCAGGGCCGCCATTCAGTGTGAGATGAAGATCAGCTCCCTGGACCTTAGTTTTTTTTTAATACTTTTTTTCACCAAGCATACATTTAGCAACAAACACCGGAAGAACTCTTCCACATTCCAGTGCCCATTGCCTTGTCATGTTCAGGTGATAATAGCAGAGAGGGAAATGTATTCTTTGTTTTTCATAGCATGGTGCTAATATTGACTTTGATATGAACAGAATTTCTTTGTCACTTAGTGTAGTGTTGAATTTGTCATACAGAATTGGACATTGTTTATAACTTTTCTGGACCTCACTTTCCTTATCTAACAAATGGTAATAATAATACCCTCTCTACCTACAAAGCCTTGGAGCTAGTTGTAATCTTTTGATTAGACTTCTCCTTTCTTTCATGTGTGAACTAGCAAATTTTAAAAGGGGTCTTCTGATACTTTGCATGATTTGCTGATGTGTGCAGTTATGTAGTGTGGAGTTGCAAGGAGAAGAGGAAAGCTGGATAGCTGTTGAGGTATAGTTGGGTCAGGGTTTCATTTTAGTGCTACATTATTTAAGGAGAGAGAGTCTTGGTCCAAGAGAAGAAAAAGCACCTGGTTTCTAATAAGTGTCTGCTGTTAACTAGCAGCGAAATGTTAGGTAAAGTGGTTCACCCATCTGTTTCTTAGTTTTCTTCTTTAGGGAGGGAAAAGACGTTAGACATAATTGAGAATAAGACCTTCATTTTATAGATGACAACTAAAGTGTCTAGGGATGAAGTCATTTCAGGTAGCACAATTAGTAAGTGGCAGGATTGTGATTCAAGTTTGGCTCTTCTGACTCCATATGTAATGTCCAATACACTTAGAGTAAATCTGTTCATGCTCTTTCTCAGAGTTTCTATGAAAATCACATGGGATCTTTGAAAATTCAAATGGCATACCATTTCAAACTAGTACTATTTTATTAAACTGTTATTCATTGGCAGTTAGATACACAGTTTTGCAAACAAGTAAGAACCATTTTTTCCGTGTTAGTAATATTGCATGGTTTTGCTTCATCTGTATCATCTTTTGTATCTATTTACTTGAATGATAGTTTACCAATCATTTTGAAAAATAGTTCTGTGTATCAGCTTTTGCTTCCAGAATAATTGTATATATTAAGGCAGAAAATAATTCTTGATGATGGATATTCTTCATGTCTCTGTAATTTTCATTTCTTCTTGAGATTTTTGTGAAGAAAATGTGAAAGAAAGGTTCATTTCTTATTCTCTGGCCAAATACTTTATAGACATATTTTCCCACTTGTTTTTCAGTTTGGCTGTTGTGAAGCTTTGTGTCTTCTTTCTACTGCATTTCCAGTCTGCATTTGGAGTCTAGGATGGCATTGTGGGTATGTTTCTTCCTTCATTCTATAAACTATTTGATTTCATGCTTACAAAAGCAGTAGATTTTTGCTTAGATATTAGGGTGCATAGTGTGTTTGCTGTTAAGTGTATAAACTATTTGAAATTTTTAAAAATCCACCTTTCTGAAATGAACTGTTAAAAATCACCTAGCTAGATCTTTGGCAAAGATGCAGTTAGTTTGGAGTTCAATGGCTATTGACTCCTTATTCTGGCATAGACTTGAGGCGTGTTCTTTATGTAGTGAAAGAACAATGGTCTTAGAATCAGAAGACCTTGGTTTGGATAATGGCTCTGATACTTAACTGATCCTGGAGAGACCAGTTACCTTCTCTGAGTCCCACCCAGTTTCCTCATCTTTAAAATGGGAATACTAATCACCCTACTTGGTAAATTTTAAAGTATTTTTAATCTTCTGTTTATTTTAGAATATGAGGTTATTCTGTATGAGTGCCGGGGTGGTATGTGCACTTCTCTCATGTGATTTTCAGGTTTGTTATTTCATGGACTTAAAGATGGGGTTTACAGGTTGAATTTGAGGAATCATCTCTATTATGTGGAGAATGACTTTTCTAATTGAAAGTTTTGTCCAGTGTAAACTGTAATAACCTGTTCTTTTGTTGGATTGGATATTCTTGCTGCTGGAAATCATATCCCCTCAACAACTTTGAAAATGGGCTGCCCCCCAAAATGAATGATAGTCAGACTTGTACTGGTAACCTTTGCACATAGCTAGACCTCCTTTTGAGTGGACGTTCTCTTATCTAGCCTGTACTTGAAGGAAATCTTTTCAACTTAGTTGTTCTTACCAGAACTTGGGTTTGAATTTCTGAACCAGGGTCTTAAAGGCTATATCCCAAGGTGCAATGAGAGATTATTGGGGAAATTTATATTATCATGCATTCAAATTAAAAGTGTTTTAAGCTGAAATTAAATCTGAATTAGGATAAACATTATTTAGCTTCAGATGCCTAAAGTCGGAAATACTACAATTCTCTCAGTCATTTATTTAACAATTGATTCCCTTTACTGTAGGTACCTAATAGCTTTAAGATCATTTAAACCTTTTATAGTTTTTAGTAGTTAGCATTCATTTTATATCACTTTACTTGGTTCAGGGAGGACTTTTGTGTGAGGAAATGTTTCAAGAAGCCTGCTTAATTATTGTAGTTATGTACTTTGCTTATTGAAATATGAAGCTATGTATTATGCTATTTCATATTTATAGAATGTATTTTCTCACCTACTATTAATAAGTTTGTATGAAATAACCAATTGCTTTGTTATGAAAGTTGACTTTATTTGGTTAAAATAATTATTTATTTCAAGTGGTAATATCTCAGGAGTAAATTGTGGTAACTTAACAATTGTGACAAGACAAAAGGTACAGTATCTTCTATAAAGATAGAGGTAGTATCTCTATTTTGAATTAAAATTAGATCTTTTATTTTCAAATATTATGGTGCTGTGTTTTATAGGAATAGTTAATGTCAATTTTTTCCCTTTTTACAAATGTAGAAATATATAGTTAGTTTCTCTGTTTTGAAAAGAGAAGATCTTACCTGTTTTAGAAGATACTGTTGTGTGATTATACAATTTGTGCTTTCAGGGTTCCTCTTCTGAATCCCTCAGATGAGTCTAGGAAGAGCTGTACAGTTGGAATGGCTACAACAATTCTCACCCTGTTGTCCTCAGCCTGGTTCCCTCTGGATCTGTCAGCGCATCAAGATGCAATTATTTTAGCTGGGAATTTGCTTGCAGGTACTCTTCAATGAAACTTGGCAGTCATCTCAGTTAAATTTCTTCAGAGTAATTTTGTCCATTGTGGGGTTTTTTTGTTTTTGTTTTTTTGCTTTCAGAGTGTTTTATGTAGAAGAGAAGGAAATTATAACGTCATGATGGAATGAGTCACTTCCTTAGTGAAACTTATTCAAATTTATTTCTAATCTCCACAAAGCTTATTTATTTCCTTGCATGTGTTGTGGCAACCATCCTGTAAGGGTAGTTTAAAGTTAACCCTGTTCCCTTTTTTCTACTCATTTAACCACAAGTAGGCACCTCCAATTTAGAATGGTGTCTAGAAGGTTGACCTGAGAGTCTGTAAAACCTGGGTTCAAGTCCTTCCTCTCACATGTATTGGCTATGTTTGAGGCTCTTTGGGATTACAAACAGAACTGGTGCCTGTCTTGATGGGTAGTGAGAATTTTCTTCCCAGAAGCTCTTTAACTGATAGGCTCACATGTATGAATAATGATAACAATTTTTAAAAACTATTACAAAAATTTAAACAGCCTTTTATTCAAGGCTTTACACAATTGGCAATTTCCCTACATTTCCAGATTTATTTCTTCTTATTGCACTCTGCTTGTTTTAGGTTCCAGCCAAATTGGATTATTCACTGCTCTCTATAAACATGCTTTTCTTTTCCATGTCTGTTCTTTGGTTCACACTGGTTCCTGAACTTGGAATATCTTCCCCACCTCCACTACCTTCATCTCTGCAGTTTGAAATCTTCCCTGTCCAGTTTAAGTGCCATTTCCTACAGAAAACCTTCTCTGATCCCCACCTGGCCCCTGGAAATACTATATTTCTTTCCTTTTATCTCCTATAGCAGTTTGTGTTGTATGTTGTTATATCATTCTCTTCTTCTCTATTGGTTTTATATAATTACTCTCTATTGTATAGTGTTTCAAATTTACATATGCTGAATCACCTTCGCTAGATTTTAAATTTCATCAGGGAAGAGATCATATCTTAATTGTGTTTGTATCCCTTCCAGAGATCAATACCAGTTGCACATAATGAATGTTTAGTAATGACTTAGTTAATAAACATTTTTTAAGGTTAGATGTCTGCTATGTGCCAGGCCTGATGCTCAGTATTGGGGATACAAATAAAAATGAAAACAGACAGTCAAGGAGCTTACAATCTAGAAATAGTCAGTGCCCAAGGGAAGCTGAAAAGCAAGGGGGCAGGAAAGGCCAGGGAGATGCCCAATACAGGGGCATGATGGAGAGTTCTATGGAAGTCCCAAAGTAATGTAGCTGTCAAGAGATGAGGATAAAAAAAGTACTGTGTCCTCTCCTTAAGCATAGACCTTGGAGCCTCTGGCCCAGCCCTGTAGTTAGAGGGTTTCATTAGAGGAATTGAGAGTACTGATGAAATGGGGAGGACCAAGCAGATTTAATCTTGCAGCACAATGAAATTTCCCAGTGATGAGTTTCCTAAATAAGGAAGGCATATTGGAGACTTCCAGAGAAGTCCAGAAGCAGTGTAGGTGGGAAATGGAGAGAGCAATAGTTCTGGCCCTCTCTTAAATGAATGTCCTGGAACCTGGTCTTACCCTCTAGTCAGGTGAATGAATTTGTGTTCAAATTCTTCTCTAAATATTACAATAAACATGGACTTTATTTGTGAAGTAACAGTGCTTATGTGCTTGCAGCTAGTGCCCCCAAATCTTTGAAAAGCCCCTGGACTACAGAAGATGAAACCCATCCAGGAGCCATGAAGCAAGAAGAGCCATGGCCAGCTTTGGGAGACCGAATGTTGGTCACAATGGTAGAGCAGCTCTTTTCTCATTTGCTGAAAGCCATTAACATCTGTGCTCATGTGTTAGATGATGTTACTCCTGGACCAGCAATAAAGGTATATTTTTTGTAGTGCTGAACGTAACATTTTGTAAAGACTTGATTGTTTTCCAGCTACAATATGATTTATTCCTTCTGTCCCAGTGTTGTGCAGTAGAAAGAATCAAGGATTTAAAATCAGTTCAAATCCCAGATTTGTCACTTACTCTGTATTTGGCCTTGAACTAGTTACTTTGCTTCTCTGGTCCTTTTGTTTCCTCATAGGTAAAACAAGGCAATTGGACTAGACATGCACTATAAGCTTCCTTCCAGCTCTAGATCTTTCATCCTATTTTAAATATACCAAATCAGAAATTAATTTGATAAAAGTACTAAATTTAAGAATCTTCCCTAATATTATTTTATATTTATATTTATTTTGATATTTAATACTGTGGCCATTTCCCTTTGTACACCTTCTCTTGTCTTCCATTGAATCTTCCTTTATAACAAAAAATTTTAAAGCATGACTGCCTTAGCAGTTGAGTTTGAAAAACATTATCAGCATTCTGCCCCTATAGACCTCTGTGTCTGTACCAAGAGGAACAAAAGTACCTGTAGTTTTCCAAAATAAATTTTCAGTTGATGTATTTGGCTTTTACATCACCTAAATTTCCCACTGTATCCCCTTTCTCAAACTCTATCATCGATCCATTCCTTATAACAAGGAAGAAAAGAAAAGTAAATTCAGCAAAACTAAGCAACATCTCAGAAAATTCATGTTCACACTGTGTTTAATACTCATGGTCTATCCATACTTCAAAGAGGCTGAGGGAGATATTTTCTTCCATCTCTTCTTTTGACCTGTGATTCTCATTTAAAATGGCTCCTGTTTATTTGAGACCTTTTCATTTGCAGTGCTGTCTTTGTAACAGCCCTGGAATAGAGGTAAAGTGGGTTAGTATACAGGAACATAGAGCTGCAGCTAGAAAAGACCTCAGAAATGTTCTCATCCAGACTTCTCATAGTGGAGATAAGAAAACTGAGAATCAGGACGGTGCAATGATTTTCTGAATGGCGCACATTGTTTCTTATCATATTAACTAACCATTTAAATGGTCAGGTTTCACTTTGTTCTATAAAGTCTCCTGCATTTAGAACTAAGTTTTATCATAATGCTATTGATAGTATCTGTAATTATCTGCAATATTTATGTTTTAGAAACTAATTAAAAGTGAAGATCTGTGCATCTAGAAAGTTTGCCTTCCCCAGACTGGTATAATTGATTTCTCCCAGATTGTATTAAGTGAAGAGTTTTGTTGTTTTTTTTTTCTTTTTCAAAAATTGAATTTTATTTTTTTCAATCAGCAAAAATCTACCTTCCATCTCTTCTACCATCACCCCCATTCAATTAAAAATTAAAATAAATTCCATGACATAAGCATGTATGGTCAAGCAAAACAAATTTTTAAATTTACTTTGTTGTAAAAGGGAAATATATATATATGTATATATATATGCATATACATATACACACATCTCCTTTTCCACTTTAAGTCTTTTTCCTCTCTATTTGAAGGTAAGTAGCATGTTTCAACTAGTAGGTGGTGCAGTAGAAGGAGCACTGGGTCTGGAGTCAGGAATTGCTTAGTTCTGATCCTGACTCAGATATTTGCCAGCTCTGTGACTTTTGGCAAGTCTCTTAACCTGTTTACCTCAGTTTCCTCATCTCTAAAATACTATAATAATGGTACTTCCCTCCCAGGGTTGTTGTGAGGATTAAATAAGATACTGTTCTTAAGTGCTTAAGGCAGTGTATATAGTAGTTACCGGATAAATGTTACCATTAATTGCAATTGGTCAGTATTCTTATTTCATTATATAAATTGTTTACCTGGTTCTGTACACTTCAGTCTCTATCATTTCATAGAAGTCTTCCCAGTTTTCTCTGAAATCATCCCCTTCTAGACAGTGGTATTGCTTGTAAGACAGTAGTACTGAATTCTTTCTTTCTGGATGCCTGCAGCGTTTTTTCTTTGAATTGAATACACTGGATTTTGGGTATTAATGGTCCTAGAACTTTTCATTTGGAGTTTCTTTCAGGAAATGAACAATAGATTCTATTTCTGCTTTGTCCTCTTGTTCTAAGTGATTGGGACAGCTTTCTTTTAAGATTTGTTGAAATAAGGTGTCTAGACTCCCTCTGTCTCCATCTCTATTTCTGTCTCTCTCTCTTTTTTTTTTTAAAAGGGAATGGTTTTTAGGTAGTCCAAAGACTTGAATTTTTTCTCCCTCATCTGTTTTCCAGATCACTTGTTTGCTGTGAGATACCTTACATTTTTTTTTCAATCTTTTGACTTGGTCTTCATCTTGTTATTTCATGGAGTCATTGGTTTCAGGCAATTTGTTGCTTAGGCAAGGTTTTATATGTCTGTGCCAAACCATTGATTCTTTTTCCAAATCTTCCTTCCTTGCCTCTCATTTCTTTTATTTATTTTTTTTCTACAGCTTTTCCATTTCATTTCATTGCATTTACAAAAACATCTTTAACTTTATTTTTTGGTCTCATTTAATTTCTTCCAGAAATTCTGATTGAATTTTTGTCCAAGATGCGTTTTTCTTTGAGTCTTTGCTTATAGATGTTTTCAGATCATTCTCTTCTTCTAGTTTTGTGTCTTGAACATTTCTTTCACCATAATAGCTTTTTATGGTTTGGTTCTTTTTTGTTTGTTCATTCTTCTAGCCCACTTCCAGAATTTGAGATTTATGTTAGGGTCAATTTTTGTGCCCTTCTGGAGGGAAAATCTAGGCTGCTCCTGTTGTTGCTTTGTTGGAGTATTGAGTGTTGTGTGGTTCCATTATCTCAGGAACAGCTCAGACTAGGAACATGCAAGCTTTCAGTGTTTCCTGAATTGTTTGATTTAGGGTAGGGCCTAAGCTCTGCAAGTACTTCACCTGGTTCTGGATTTGCACAAGAGTAAATTGTTTTTGAACTCAGCCACTATCAGCTCTTCTGGTTCAGTGACAGAATTACAAGTTTACCTCTTTTCTGGGATTCTTGCTCTATTATAAGTTGAAATTGGCATCCTATTCTGCCCCTGCGGTTTGAGCCCACCACTGCTGCTTGACTTTTGAATTTGCTACACTCTGTACTGCCAGCTCTAGTTAGAGATCTTTTTCTCTATTGTCTCAGCATCTCTGATCCAGTAATGTTTCTGAGACCTCCTCCTACCCTGGTGCACAGCCCTTCCTTGCTTAGTGCTCTCCTGCCCAGACCCTCTCTCAGGTCAATGTGAGTGTACTGACTATATCTCAAAATGTGTTTCTTATTTTGCATGTTTGGTCTGTCACCTCTTTTTCAGTAGGAAGGTAGATAAGATTCTTCATCACTAGGCCTGTGGAATCATGGGTAATCATTGAGTTGATTAGAGTTTGTAAGACTTTCAAAGTTATTCACTCATATAAAGGGGTTCTAATATAAATTGTTCTGTTTCTGTTCACTTCCGTCTGCATCAGTTCATAGAAATCTTCCCAAATTTCTCTGAAACCATTTCTTGCAGGATAATAGTGTTCCATCATATTCATGTACCATAATTTGTCAGCCATTCCCCAATTGAGTCCTCCTCCTTTACTGTAGTTTCCAGTTCTTTACCACTGTAAAAAGAACTGCTATAAATATTTTTTGTGCCTATAGGACATTTTTTTGGGGAGTATTCTAAATCTGAGGTCCACAGACTCCTAAAGGGCCCATGGATAGATTTCAAGGCATTTGAGGACTTATAAAACTTAAAGAATGGTTGGAGGAGGAATTTTCATCTTTTATTTTTACTAGCTTTGATTTCCTTTGTAATCCTGTATTTTTTGTGTTGTCTGCTTGACCTTTCTTCACCATTGAATGGCTTTGCACTTGAACAATAGAGAAATAAGTCCAATTATATTATTTTTATATTTGTGAATGAAAGTTGTTTTCTTCCTCTCATTAGTTTCTCTGATTATTCTTTGGTCACTTTCCCAATAAGATGATAAGATGATTGTGATTTTTCAGAAATGAATTTTAAGTTATTATTGGGCATGGCATTTTTGAGAAGTAAATGCTAAGATTTTGAAAACTTTTAATGCTTAGTTACAGATTACAATGTTGGAATAATATTTTTGTTTTTCTGTTTTAGGCAGCCTTACCCTCTCTAACCAACCCACCTTCTCTAAGTCCAATCCGTCGTAAAGGAAAAGAAAAAGAACCAGGAGAGCAGACCTCTGTACCACTGAGTCCCAAAAAAAGCAGTGAAGCTAGTCCAGGTATGGAGAAAGGTTTTGGGAAAGAGGGCTTTTGGTAGCAAAATATGACTTATAAAATTTTCCTCATTATAATAATTTATAATTGGAAATTTAAAATGTGGAAATTGAAATTTTAAATAGCTTTCAAATTAGGAACTCTTATGTTTTTGGAAATACTAGCAGTATTTTTTAAAGGGCTCTTTAGTCAATCTAGTAGGAGTCTAAGTAAATCTCATGTTTATTTTAGCATGATTCCCAGTATTCATTAAACTTTACCTTGTTAAGATTTTCTCTATAAAAAATGAATATTATCTTGGAGAAAACTGTCTACCTGAGTATATATTTTTGTGTAGTTCAACTTTATATTTAATGATAATAATGATAATTAATATTCACATAGCACCTCATAATGCTATAGTGCTAGTTACTATGGTAAACACTTCACAAATATTATCTCATTTGATCCATACAACACCCTGGGTGGTAGATACTAATAATATTCTCATTTTACAGTTGAGGAAATAGAGGGAAACAAGGTTAAGTGACTTGCACAGCATTATACAACTAGTGTCTGAAGTCTAATTGGAACTCAGGTCTTTCTGACTCTAGGACTAGCACTTGATCCAGTGCATTACCTCACTGTCTCATTATATAACAATGTATGAATAAAATAAATAATAGTATAAATATTATAGCAGCAGTTTCGTGTGCAGGACATTAAGGCAGCATCCAAGCCCTATGGCCTGGCTGTGCAAAGGATTACTGCATCAGGAAAAGTTGTGTGTATTCCTGGACACAGTGGAACTCTTTATATAGCTGCCCAATTATACAGCTCAGTCTTAGGATTTACAGTTTGAGTGTGTCTGGGAAAATAACCCTGTTTGTTCCATTCATAATTTATTTCAGGTTTATAATTAGTCATTTTGTTTAAGTCATTGTTTTCTAAAATTACATTATAGTGCCTAGCACATGGCATCGCACACCATAAGTATCACTTATAAATTTGTCTCAAGTATGAAATGTGGAGTCCAAAGTCTAATCTTTTAAATTAATTTTACATGGCAATGTATGCTTTTGTGTCCCTTATTTTATTCCTTTAGTTCTCTAGTTTATTATTTCATTGATATTTGATTTCATTGGTATGTGTATTACTTATTTTGATGCTGATCACAATCCCTTTATGTCTTAGCTAATGATTTCATGTGTTGCTGAGGCTACATGAGAACATCTAGTGACATGCCTTACTATGTTTAGCTAAATTGATAATTAGAAAAACGGTCCATCATGTATCACTCTACCTACACAAGAAGCCTTCCCAGCATGGACTTTGCTGGCAAAAGCTTCTGGAACCAGCCTTTATCTCCTCAAAGGGCTGGCTTTCCAAAAAGGCCTGGTTATCATTTGTGTTCACTCAGCAACTTAAAATAAAAACTTTATGTCTGACTTTATATTTGTGCTTTGCTTTTATGTTGCATTATTTTTAATAGCTTCTAGGTCTTCTGATCCCTCTGGACCTGCTATAACAAGTAAATCATCATCATTGGGAAGTTTCTATCATCTTCCTTCTTATCTCAAGTTGTATGACGTTCTAAAAGCTACTCATGCTAACTATAAGGTATAGTGTATAACTTTCTTTCTGGCTGTTTAGAGTTCAAAATAGGAGAACCCTATTGTTGTATTTAGTTTTATTTATACACATAAATCCTAGGATAATATGGTAGTAATAATAACTAATTTTAGTAGTGCTTTAGGTTTTACAAAACTCATTTCTTATAACAGTCTTGTGAGATAGATAGAACTAATATTATTAATCCATTTTACCAATTAGAAAACTGAGGCACAGACATGTGATGACTTGTCTAAGGTTAGATAACTGCTATTAGGATTAGAATACAGCTCTTCTGACAGTAAGTATGCCCAGTGATCTTAAGATCACTCTATTACAAATGTAAAAACTAACTTATCTAGAGATCAGTTTTCTAATAACTGGGAGATAAGTAGAAAAGCCTTTGAATGTCTAAGTAGCTGTCATAAGATCTTTTCATTAATGTCATAAGTTATTTTCTCAGAACTTTATCAACTCTTTCTTGATATAAAATTGTCACTTTTTGTTGGACATTTATGCTTGTTGTCATCTCAGAAGGATAAGGACAGATTGGGCCCTGTAATTGATTAACAGTGAGAGTTGCTTTATACTCTGAATGCAAAATCCTTTAAAGTCTTAATTTTACAGTTTTGAAAATAATGGGATTTTTAAAAAGAAAAAGGGAAAAAAGCCTTATAGAAGCAATAGTGAATAAAAAGAGGTTTCAGCCAAGACCTAGAATGTCTAGACTTCATGAAAGTTGTTATTGATTGCCTGTAGGAATGAGAAAGTATTGGCTACATTTTTACATCAATTACAACCTTTGCCAGGCTGCTTAGAGAATGTTGCTTAGTGCCTATTTGTAAAACAAAGGGGAGCAGGAATAGCCTCTTTAGAATAATGGCATTCCAGTGCTATCCCCCTCAGTATTTAATAAACTTTATAAAAATATTTTAGTATAGAGATGTAGTAGCTATGTATGGGAAGGTAAGATCATGCATTGGGCTTAGAATGGGAAGACATGGATGTTAGTCTTCACTTTATTATTTAAGAGTTTTGTGGCCTTTAGAAAGTCATAAGTCTTAGGATCATAAGATATCATTTGATCTCCTAGTCTGACAACTTAATTTTGCAAGTGATGAATGACTCTCAGGCCAGAAAGATGATGTGCTTTGCCCAGAGTAATATAAAGAACCTCAGGTCTCCTTTATGAGTCATTGAAGGAGGGCTTTGAATATTAGGGGATAGGGGACTGAATCTGTGGTGTCACCGGCATAGAAAACTCCCACTACCACAGCATGCAGGGCTAACATCTTATCTGTAACTTAATGCCATACACAGTGGTCTAGAGTACTGAGAAACTAAGTAACTTGCCTTGGCCACATGGTCAGTGTATCTCAGAGGTAGGACATGAATCCAGATCTTCTTATCGCCCTGTTGCTTGTCAGTCTTACTATCTCTGCATAAGTAATGGTACTTTCTCCCTATTTCCTAAGGTTACATTGGACCTTCAGAATAGCAATGAAAAATTTGGGGGCTTTCTTCGGGCTGCCTTGGATGTCCTTTCACAGATTCTGGAACTAGCAACCCTTCAGGATATTGGCAAGGTATGTTATTAATTTCTTAATGAACCATGGCTTATTTCAAATCCTTCTGTTGAAATACTCATGGCTTCATAGTTGATGTTTTCCAAAGTTTCTCGTAACAAATTCAGCCTTCCAGATGAGTAAAAATTTTAGAAAAAGATGAAACGGAGAAAATAGATACTATTCCTGTATTTATGCCTCCCACATGGTCAATCATATGTGCACAGATCTAGGCATCTTTTCATTATAACATATTGCTCCTGTCTATGTGTACAAGAATATAAAATCAGCTGGATTCATACTTCACATCAGTACAGAATTTAGGTCTTAGAGGATTTAAATTTAATTTTTAGGTCAAGATTTTTCTTTGAGATGTAGAGAGTATCCTTATTTCTAATAATTCCTACAATCATTGCCTTTATAGTATGAGGGAGTGATGTCCCTACTGTCTTACTATTTCCGATCATTTATATTAGTTTAATTGAGCCCTGATGGATGACTTCTAAATTTAACCCACTGTTGTGCCTTTTCCCTAGTATCACTCATCACATAGACACCTCTACTTTTAGACTACTTGCATTTCTTTTTGGGCTGGTTGGGGTCCTAAAATGGGGTATTGTGATGTGTCCTGACTCTTTTTCTGTTAGCAAAGGAGGTTGAGACTCCTTTTTCACATGACATCTTAATCTTGAAGGGTTCAAGTAAGTATCTGAACTTCATATACTTGAATCTAGGTAGTGGAGGGTACCTCAAAGCCATCATTAGTGCTTCACAATAGTATTTAATAAAGAGTCTTCACAGAGATAAAGGGTAAATTAGGACTTTTTATTTCATTGGCACAGTACTCCCTTCATGAATACAGGTTGCCACCTTCTGTATACCTTAGAATCTTAAGAGTGTTGAGTAGGAATTGACAGGTTAAATAACTTGTTCAGGGTCACACAGCCAGATAGGGGCAGGATTAAGAATTTAAAGTTGACTAGTTTTAAGATTCCTGGGTTTATTTGTGAGACTGGTTGTAATTGGAAAAACTCTTGCTTGAATTTAAAAGTCACAAATGTACTCCTGAAAAGGGAGTCAGTCACAGTTGTTCAGATAGTATTTGTGGACAGTCAAATAATGGATTTTTCAGACAAAAGAATATTTAACTTTTGGATTCATAGAATTACATTAAAAATTAAATATAACAGCTTTGAGTTTTTGATTAGTTGATTGGGTGTGGTGGATTGAGGTGAGTAGAAAAACGAACAGTTATGAAAGTTAGTTCAAGTATATTAGGTTATGAAAATATCCTTGGAGTTATCTTTACTCACTCTCCTTTTGGTTTTCTCAAGTGGAAAAATAATGTAACCAAATTAATGGCAAAGCCATCTTCATGTTAAAATGAAAGCATTGTTATCATTCAGTCAATCGATATTTAAAAACTTAACTATTCAAAAGGTGTTTGCTGTATTTACTGTTAATCTTTTTAGTGTGTTGAAATATTTATTTCACATTTTTCTACATGTGATATACTAGCTACATTTTATATTTGAAATTTTTTGTGCAGTAGACTCCTTAGTCCAGTGAGAGATGCCTGCCTGTGATATTTGCCAATAAATTGATGCAAATACAATAGATTGTGTGCTTTATTCCTGACTGAATATCATAACAGCAGATAATAGTCATTATTATAACATCTGATGCTTTTTTTTTGGGATATGCAGTGTGTTGAAGAAATCTTGGGATATCTGAAGTCCTGTTTCAATAGAGAACCTACAATGGCTACTGTTTGTGTTCAACAGGTGAGGAAATAATTATATACTTTTCTCACCTCTACATTTCTCCTTGGCCTTCTACCTCCATTACTATTGGGATGGTGACTGTGCTGCATGAGCTCTAAATTATTCTGCTGTGTGAAGTTGTACAGTTAAAGTTTGTCAGAGGGAATTTCTGCTGGTAGGCACATGGTTAACATGCTGCTTCATGTAGTGGTGAGAGGGCTAGTCTTGGAAGAACTGAGCACACGTCTTCCCTCAGACAGTCAATAACTTGGTGGGCCCTTTGCCAATTTTATAATCTTTCTGAATTTTTGTTTCTTTTGTAGTGTATTGTGAAGATCAGAAGGGATAACTTATGTGAAGCAGTTTGCAATCCTTCAGGCTCTATAAAAATGTTAGTTATTATAATTCATTTAGGGCCAAGCCCCTTAAAAGGTTGTGGCCTTAGTAGGCCTTGTTCCAAAGACAGGTGTTCTTTGAGTAGTTTGTGATATTCAATTATTGATGTTCATTCATTCACTTCAAAATACCTTCTTAAGCTTTAACAGTCACCTATTTCACATTCTTTTTCTGTGTGATTGAATGTATATTTTTGTCATTCATTTGTGTTCTAATTGTCTGTAATCTAATCATCATAATAAACCTTTGCCAATTATTTGTGGGCATTCGTGCTATCTTTTCTCTCCTCCCCCTTCCTCTTGTCCCTTCTTCTGTTCTCCCTACTTTCTCTTTCCCTCACTCTCCCTATCTCCCTTCTCTCTCTCTTTCTCTTCTCATTATAATTGTTTTTCCAGTGACCATCAGTCTTTTTGGCTTCAACCCTCCTTTTTGTCTCCTGAACCGTTAGTCAAGTGTCATCTTTCCCTCCTTCTCCTATAAACTTCTCAAGAAAATGGCAATTTACTTGAATCCCTTTATTGGTTATTTTTTCCCATTGTATATCCTTTACATCTTATTTCTGGCAGTTTCCATCGTCATACCTCCCCAAAACTTCCCACAGTGGGCCCATAATATATCCTACCATTTATGAATTGCCTAGGAAATGCAGTCTGGTTTTTCCTTTGCTCCTCTTTTCTTCCTTATTTGTGTCATACTTACAAACATATCGTATTAGCTTGTCAGTTTGTTGCGTAAGGATTGTATTGTTTTTATCTTTATATATTCAGTAAAAGTCTTTGCTCGTAGGCTCTTAGTATTTGATATTTGTTATGGAATTGGTCTCACGTTGGAGACCAATAGCCCATGTTTTGGAGGCAGCTGACTAGGCATGGTAATGATTTATAGGCACAGCTGAAAGCCCACTGGTCATCAAAGCAAGAAAACCCATGGACTTGATATTCTTACACTGCCTCAGTTTGTAAACATTCATAAACTCTGCTTGAATGCGAACACATAAACAAGGTTATTCACAGAGGTTAAATTCAGATCTAAAACATCATAGGTGTTCAGAGATTTAGATATGCAGGGAACCTTGGATATCATTGGTAATATCATTTTACAGAGGAAGAAACTGAATTAAGTGACTTGCCTAGGGTCATACCTAGTTCTTCTTAACTTTAAGACCAGTACCAAGCCATGCTGCCTCCCAATAGTTTTGCTGTTCTTCAGTAATCTTGATTTGAATTATATGTTTATCAAATATTTAGATGACACAAAGCTAGTAGGGCTACATAGTTCATTGTATGCCCGAGTCAGGATCCAAAAGCTTCATGGCAGCCTGGATAATTGTACTGAATCTAGTGAAATGAGATTTAAAAGTGAACCCTACATTATATTTCAGAAAAATCAGTACTGTGATTATAAGATGGGAGAAGAATGGTTATAGAACAGTTGTTTTGAAAAACCTCTAGGGGATTTCAAGACAATGCTCATTACGAATCAGCACTAGGATCTGATAGCCAAAAAAGCTGTGATCTAATGATCATGAATGACTTCATTCAAGGAGATACTGTGTCCATAGCAAGGGAGTGATAGTCTCCCTTTTCTTTGTCGTGATCACACCATATCCTATTCAGTTCTGTTTGCCAAATTTTAGGAAGGACATTGATGAGCTTGAGAGGATTTGAAGTTAGGTGACAGGAATGGTGAAGGAACTTAAGATTATGCTATATGAAGATTGGTTGAATGAAGCAGTAATATTTAGCTTGATGAAGAGAAGACTGGGCATATGTGCTTTAGTATCTTAAATATTTTCATTTCAAATGGAAGGTAAATTTGATTTGTTCTGCTGAGCATCAGGGTACAGAAGAAGTAGGATTAGTGAGCAAATATTGCAACAAGGCAGTTTTGGGCTTAATATAAACACAACTATTTAACAAATAGAGAGTGAATGAATTGGTCCTTGCTTAGTTTAACATTCCCCTGCCCCCCTTTCTCTGTACTGTTTCTGGTGTTGATGCTTCTTTTTCTTCTCTTTTTTTTTAAAATATCTCTTCTCATCCTCTACTTTTATCCCCATCCTTTCTTTTTCTGACACACTTTTGGGCTCCTCTTTGTCATCGGCCTTCTGGTTACTGTTAGCTTTAGGAGAGTTCAGATAGCTGCAACTCTTTTCATCCCACCCCCTTATGTCCAAGACAGTTTAGTCTGTGTTAACCCTGTATTTTATCAACAATTATTAATTGCTTTTAGTTCTACTATGTTGAGAATGGGACCACATGAGGGGATTGATTGTCAGGTGGGTACAAAAGATATGGTTCCCCAATAGCTTTTGGCTGAAAAGCTTGGGCTTAAAACCAGTTTTCATTAGTTCAATGGGACCAGAGTAGGAGTTGGAAAGTTTGTATTTGAGGCAGGAAGGAGGATTCTGGGTGGGATGTGTATATGGTGAAAATGAAGATGGTTTGGAGAAGATGTGAAGCATGCTCTGGTGTAGGATTGGCTAAATAGAGTGGAATAAATGAGTTTGCCTTTACTCACCATCAGGCAACTTTTCCCAGGGCAGGAATTAAACAGTTAAGTGGATTAATTTCTTCTCACCATGATCTTTGGAAATCCAGTGACCTGAAGGGTACAACTGCAAGGCAGTTGGCACAGAGATGGCTGAGGTAGACAGCTAAATGTCAGACCTGAATTTTGTTTAATTTGAATCGACTGTGTTATACCTTTTTAAAGGCATATAATTCTAAAACCTCTTCAAGGAAATTGATCAAGGGTTAATTGAAGCTGAGTAAAAGACACTGTATGTAAGATTCTTTTGTTTAGAGATTAGTGAATCCCCTACTTGCTAATGCCTTTCCTCCTCAAAGCACCTTGTATCTCTTCTATTTCTGTTTGTACCTATTGTCTCCCCAATAGATTATAAGCTCCTTTAAGCCACAGATTGTTTTGCTTTTGTCTTTGTGTCTCTGGTGCCTAGCACAGTGCATTGTAGTAGTAGATACCTATTAAATGATTACTGATTAATCAATATTTTTAGGCCCCTAAGAAAATCAATATAATTGATTTGGGCTAAGAATAGATGCTCTATACACTTCCTCTAAGCCTACCACTACAGGGTGTAAATTAAAGCTGTGCCAGAGCCTGAAGACATAAAAATTTTGTTTGAAAGAATGAGCTCTTACATTCACATTTAGTTTTAAGGTGAAAGTGAAATCTACTCTTTAGAGTTAGACTGCTCAATTCAAGGTTTGAGTAGCCTTTTTTTTGTTGGACTTTTAATGAAAGAGACGTAATAACTAGGTAAATGATTCTTTGCTATGATATACTCAAGGATGATTTACATACTTTTGGAATGGGGAGAGGAACTTTAAGGTGTCAATCTTGAGGATATTACAGAAAGTATTAATTGTGGTTTCTGTTATTTTCCTTTAGTTGTTGAAGACTCTATTTGGGACAAATCTGGCATCACAGTATGATGGCTTATCTTCCAAACCCAGCAAATCTCAAGGAAAAGCCCAGCGTTTGGGTTCTTCCAGCTTGCGTCCTGGCCTTTATCATTACTGCTTCATGGCACCATATACGCACTTTACACAGGCCTTGGCTGATGCTAGTTTGAGGAATATGGTCCAGGCAGAACAAGAACATGATACTTCTGGGTAACAACAATTTTTTCACGATAAACTATAAGAATAATCGAATAACAACTTAGGTTTCTGGGGGTGGGGAAAAGGCTAATCCTCTAAGGTAAGTAGAACAAGTATCTTTATTCCCATTTTTCCAGTGTGGGAAACTGATCCTTAAAGATGAGGTGAATTTCTTAAGGTCATGTAGTGAGTAAGTGTTACATTTGAGACTTGAATTCCTTATTTCAAGTACATTTTGTGTCTTCTGTGCAGTTATTGTCATATTTCAAGAATCCATAATTTTATTTGTGATGGTACTTCTTCATTGCTGGAAATGGCATTACTTTCATGGTCTTCATGAGTCACTTTGGCTAAAAGTATTCGTCAGATTTTGGCCTACTCTTTCTTTGCCAAAAAGCTTCTTTAAACTTAGGCTATCTTCACAGGATTTTTGTTACAGGTCTTTTTAAAAAATATGTTTTTGTTATCTTTTTTTTATATAACTGTCATTTCCTAATGACTCCCTTCTCTCCCCAATACAACCTTCACCCCTACCAATTAAATGTAGTCAGAACAGATACATTGTCCATGTCTGAAAATATATGCTTTTCCCACACGTGGAGTTTACCAGCAGCTTTCTAAAATCATGATTAGACACTGCATTCATCAGAGCTCCAAAACCCTTAGATACTTTTCTCTATGTTATTGTGGTCCTTTACTTTGTTGTCATTTTTCCTTCTGCTTACTTTCATTTACGTCAGTTCGTACAGATCTTCTCAGGCTTCTTAGAATTCTTCATATTCATTGTTTCTTATGGTACAGTAACGTTCTATTATAATCGTATGCTAAAGTCAATGGGCACACTTGTTTCCATTCTTTGCTTCTGTAACAAAGGCTGCTATAATCTTTTTTTGTAGGTAGGACCTTTTCCTCTGTCTTACTGTGCTAGCTAGGTGGATCAAGGACATACGCAACTTAATGACTTCTAGGGTATCATTGTAAATTGTTATCCAGAATGATCAACCCAATTCAGTGTTCTACCAGAAGTTGGTTAATGTACCTCTTTTCCCATCACTTCTCCATTGTCCTTCCCTCTCCAAACATCTACCATTTTTATTGTCATTTCTACTCTGATAGGTATCCGAAAGCCTTTCCAGGTTGCTAGAACCAACCAGAGTTTAGGCTTTGTTATCAAAGGCTCAAAAATCATCTCCATGCCACCGAGTTTGTAGAGTAGGACTGTAGTGGAGCTATTGTCATATTCTTTATTAAACTGGCAGGATCATGGTAGAGAAAAATGATAATATTTAAGTACTTATTGTATGCCTTTGATATTAATGAAAGGTATAAGAAAGCTGTTTCAATAATATATATTGAAAATATGTGATTTTCAGTTTCCAGTGTCTAACATTTTTATGTGATGTTGTGTGATAGTATACTAGCTGTACATTTCTGATAAATAAACAAAGGTAGAAATACAGCATTACAAGTAACATAACATTAAACTAGTACATCGAGGTATTTGAGGGAACATTCTCTCCCCATTCATTAGTGATGCCTTTTTATACACCTAGTATCTTAACACAGTACCTTTTGCTTAGGAGATGTATTAGAAGAAATCCACAGTCATCATATAATCATAATAGCAGCTAACATTTATGTAGTACTTTTGATCCAGTCCTGTGATTCGTTCATGTTGGCATCTCCTGATGATGATACTACCCCACCAGTTGCAGATTGTCAACTGGACTGAAATTGATACTCTTCGAGAGTTGCCTGCAGATACTGAGATATTAAACAAACTCCTCAGGGTCACACAGCTGGTATGTATTAGAGGGGGTGTGTTTACCCCAAGTCTTTTGCTAAGGCCAGCATTCTATTTCCTTTGTCCACTGTCTCTTCATAGTGAGTTATAGCTTAGAAATAGTTTTCACAATTACCTTATGAAAAAGTAGTGTTAGAAATATTATCTCCATTTTTAAAAGATGAAAAAAGAAACTCCTCTGAAATGTTCACTTACTTACTATGGTCAAATGACTAGTGACAGGGCCAGGATCTGAATTTGATCTTGTGACACCAACTTCATTAATTTTGCCACCCACTGTCCTGTCTTTTTATTTTTTGGGAGCTTATTATATATGGTGTGGATGATGATTTTTAGATGTATTTGATAATTACTTAAATCATTAAAATAAGACCAGACTAGGACATTGATGTGATTTACATTTTAGGATAATCCATAGTCTATTTCCTATTATATTTTAATTTACCAATTTTGCCTTGGAATTCAATACAGATTTGAAAAACAAGGCAAATTATGCCAGTCATTAATCATTTATTAAGCTACTACTTTGTGTCAGGCACTGTGCTAAGTTCTGATTCTACAAGAAGGTGTAAGAGACAGTTCCTGCCCACAAGGAGCTCACAATCTAATTAGGCACTTCAGTAAAAATAACTTATTTATGTTTTTTTTCAGTGGTTTGGTGCTTTGAAGTAGGAGTTAAGAAATCTGGGACCTAATTCTGTCAGATACATGTTTTATAATTTACAGTTTAAGAAATCATAATATTTTTAATGATTATAGTAAAAAACTCTTTTAGTGTGGATGGCGGAATGTTACAGGGGATAGCTGACCTTGTAGGCAGGAAGACCTTTTTTAAGTCTCCCTTCTGATAGAAACTTAGTCTTTGATTGTGGTTAAATTACTTAAAGGGGCAGCTAGGTAGCATAATGGATAGAGTGTTGAACATGGAGTCAGGAACACTCATCTTCCTGAGTTCAAATTTGGCCTCAGAAACTTATTAGCTATGTGACCCTGTACAGATCACTTAATCCTGCTTGCCTCAGTTTCCTCATCTGTAAAATGAACTGCAGAAGAAAATGGCCAAGAAAACCCCAAATTGAGTTATAAAGATTCAGGCAAGACTGAAACAACTGGACACAAATACTGAAACTCTCTAAGACTGTAAGTTGCAGAGTAGGTAGTGATTTATGTTGAGGAGAAGAAAAAGGGGAGATTCCTCACTGGGAATTACCTATACCATAAAACTACAAGCCTGATTTTAACAAATAAAATCCCGTCACTGTAATGTTGAACCCAAAATTCGTATGTGGGGAAGGAGGTAGTGTGGAGTAGAGAAAGAGCAACACTAGCTCAGTCATTTTTTAGTATCGTATCTTTAGTATCATTTTTAGTATCACCTTCCTTCCTCATCTCTATAATGGTGACAGTGGGGCAGCTAGGTGGTGCAGTGGATAGAGCACCAGTGCAGGAGTCAGGAGGACCTGAGTTTAAGTCAGATACTTGACACTCACTAGCTGGGTGACCTTGGGCAAGTCACTTAACCCCAATTGCCTCATCCTGGGTCATCTCCAGTCATCCTGATGAATATCTGGTCCCTGGATTCAGATGTCTCTGAAGGAGAAGTGAGGCTGATGACCTGCACAGCCCTCCCTCACTCAAAACAAAGTCAAGTGCAAGTCACGTCATTATTTCTCTGTTGGCATGGTCTTCTTTGGCAAGGAAGGACGAATACACAATGGTGACAGTAATCCTTGGATTTTTTTATTTTTCTGGATTTTTGTGAAAGTTATCTATGCACTTGAATTGTCTCTACAAATAAGAGCTTTTAATATATTGCTTGATGAGTTTTAAAATAACTTTTTTATGAGTGTTTCTTTAAAATTTTTTTTAAACAGGTGGTTTGATGTTCTCCAAAAAGTGTCTACACAGTTGAAAACCAACCTTACAAGTGTGACAAAACACCGTGCAGACAAGGTAAGTACATAATATTGTTTTTTAAATGGTATGCGCGTGAATAGTGGGACATCTTAATGCAGAGGCTCCTAATTGTATCAGCAAATCCAGGCCTTGGGGAACCCCTCACCCGCTCTCCCTCAAACTATAATTGTTTAGTTTCCAATAAGCCAGATGAGTACTCTGCTCTGGATACTTTTAAAGCCTTTGGTCCCCATTCCTCTTCTGCCTGAGATAGCTCCACTGTGCTCTAGACAGGTGAGTGGAGCAGTGGCTGGAGCTCTGGCCTTGGAGTCAGACCCTTACTGGTTATGGAAGCCTCTGTTTATGTTAGCTTCTTCATTTGTGAAGGTGAAGGTAGTAATAGTGCTTATTTCCCAGAGTCGTTGTGAAGATCCCATGGGATAACATTTGTAAAGTACGTGGCAAATCTTAAAGCCTTATACACGTGCCAGCTGTTAGGTTGGTGGTTGGTGTTGCTATTATTATTAACTACTCTGATCCTTGGTCGCACTGACCATGTTCTTTAACGTTCACAGGGTCATCTCTGTTGATGTCCGCTTTTTCTCCTGTACCCTGTATCACCTTCCTTTTCATTTGCTCTGCAGCTGAAGCTCCTTTTTATGTACTGACTCACCTAATTATTAAGGGAGCTTCCTGAGGGCAAGGACACTTTTGATTTTTTCTACTTGTAGTTCCAGCACTTAGCACAGTGCTGGGAATATAATACATGCTTAGTCAATGCTTTTTGTTGAAGTAGGAATTCTTTTATTCACCATTCCATTCATCTAGTCATTCTAAGCACTTAATACTTTTCTCTTTCCTTACATTGTATTCAAAGGAAAAATGTTTTTGAATTTAATTTTAGGTGTCTGTCATTGTTTTGATTTGAAGGATCCGGTATAAATAATACTTCCTTTTTTTTTTTTTAAACTAGAATGCTATTCACAATCACATTCGTTTATTTGAGCCACTTGTCATCAAGGCTTTAAAACAATACACCACGACAACATCAGTGCAGTTGCAGAGACAGGTTCTAGACTTACTGGCACAGCTGGTTCAGTTACGAGTCAACTACTGTCTTCTGGATTCTGATCAGGTTGGTCACTTTTATATTCTAAAGATCTTCACTTTGTATTTGTTTACAGTTCTATAAAAATTATTTTTATGAGACCCTAAAACTGTCTTAGGAAGCAGAGTAATTTATATGTTCACCTACTCCACCCTTTAATAGTTTGTTGTGTCTTGCCTGATGTGCTTCAGGTGACTTTTACTTTCTTCTAACTTTTTTTCCTTCAGAGTTAGGACTTATAAATATTGTTGAATGTTTTCATTGTATATAAGCTTCAAATAAATCCTGTTAAATTTTGGGATATGTTTGCGAGAACAGATCAAGTATTTCCTATTAGTTATTTGTTATAATTTTTGAAAATCCAAAGATATCTTTCTCAAGTACAAGCATAGTAACTCTTTCATTTAATAAATGTTTGTTACGTACCTACTACATGCTGAGCACTGGGTCAGACACAGCAGGAGATACAAAATTTAGTTAAGACCAGTCCCTGCCTTTGTGGAGCTTGCTTCTTAATAGAAACATAAGATGTACACACACACACATATATATGTTAAACGTTGCAGTGCCCAATATTACACAATAAATGTACTGGAAAATTGAGGATAATGCTGAGATTACAAACCTGAGGGGCTCAGAAGATGCCGGTTTCTTCTACATTAATTGGAAGGTTAAAAGAGGAGAGACTTTAAGGAGAAAGTAATGAGTTCAGTGGGACATCCTTAATTGAGGATATCTCAAGGACATCCAGTTTGAAATGTCCAGCACATAATTGTTTATATGGGTTAAAGCTCAGGGAATGACTGGATTTGTATATCTAGATCTTGAAGTTATCTGCATAGAGGTGATAGTTAAAACCCATTGGAACTGATGAGGTTATCGAGAGAGTGTATGAAGAAAAAGCAAAGAGGGCCTAGGGCAGAACTTTAGGAAGTGCTTATATAGGGATGGTATAGGGATGATGAGCCTAAAAACGAGGGGTCAGACAGGTAGAAGAATCACGAGAATAGAGTGTCATGAAAACCTAGAGAGGAGAGAGTATTCAGGAGGAAAAGGTTGTCAGTAGTGTCAAATGTACCATATAGTTCAAGTAGTGTTAGGACTGAGGAAAGACCTGCAGATTTGAAAATTAAGAGTATTAAGTTGTGAGTCCTTGCCATAGAAGTTATCATTTTTGTATTTAATTGAACAATATTCCTTTTAAAAATTGTTTATTAATGCGTTTTGTTTTTATATTAGAGATATTTCCAGATTACCCCTCACTCTGTGAGAAGACTTATATAACAAATAACAAAGTAAAAAAATTAAATAAAACTAATAATAGAGTGATCTTATTTGAAATGGCTTGCACCATTCTGTATCTGTGGAAAAAAGAAAAACAAATTCTTTGTAACCAACAAGCATAGTCAAGCAAAACAGATTCCCTCCCTTACTGTTTACATAATATATGTATCTTATTCTGCATCTTAAAACTATCAGCACTCTTTCAGGAAGTGGACAGTATGTTTCATCATTTGTCCTCTGGGAATCATGGGTGGTCCTTATATTGTACATAGTTCTTACAGTGGAACTGTGAGCTGGTTTAACAGTTCTGGAATGTGATTTGGAACTATTCTTGAACATTATTGAACTGTTTATACCCTTTGATCCAGTGATACTGCCACTAAGATTATACCCCATAGAGATCAAAGAATGAGGAAAAGGACCCATATGTACAAAAATATTATAGAAGTTCTTTTCATAGTGGCAAAGACTTTGAAACTTAAGGGATCCTCTCTATTGAGGAATTGAAAAGAAGTTATAGTATTATGGATATGAAGGAGTGTTATTATATATTAAGAAATGATGAAGGACATGGTTTTAGAAAAACCTGAAAAGATCCATATGAGCTGATGCAAAGTAAAGTGAGTGGAATGAAGAGAATAATTTATTTAGTAACAACAATGTTTTGAAAGACTTAAAAACCTTGATCAACAGAATGAACTTACCACAGTTTTGGAGGGCTTGTGGTGAAGTGTGTTATACACCTCGAGATCAAGAGGAGTTGGAGTCAGAAGGTACACTGAAGTACTCATGTATGCTTCCCTTCCCCCCAGCCCCCACTTTTGGACTTGGGGAATGTGGGAATCTGTTTTGCTTGACTCTTCATATCGTAATGAGTTTTGTCTTTCTTGCCTTCATTAGCATAGCCAAGCTTATGGCTACAGTGGTAGGGGAGAAAGGGGGGGGGGGGGGGGCGCAACAGGACACTCCTCACAGTTCCAGGGCAGAAAAGAGTGCTTGTGGTCCCTCACAGACCATAGCACAGGTCAAGAGAGTAGTAAACATCTCTCCTTAGATCATAACACCTTGGAAGAACTAAAAACTTACAGGTCCCTAGAAATATTTCTGAAAATAGCTGCATGAAACTCCCAAACCTTTGGGGTAGTACACCCTCCACCTGGAAGCAGAGCTCTACTTTAAGAAACAGTTAAAAGTCAAATGGAAAATGAGCAAAGATGAAAAAAACTCTGACTATGGAAAGTTATTATGGTGACAAGGAAGATCAAAACACATGCTCAGAAGACAACAAAGTCAAAGCGCCTCTACATCCAAACCCTTCAAGAAAAATATGAATTGATGTCAGGCCATGGAAGAGGTCAAAAAGGATTTTGAAAGTCAAGTAAGAGAGATAGAGGAAAAAATTGGTAAGAAAAATAAGAGTTATGCAAGAAAAAAATGAAAAGTGACTCAACATCTTGGTAAAGGAAACACAAGAAAATTCTGAACAAAATAACACCTTAAAAAACAGACTAAGTCAAATGGTAAAAGAGGTCCAAAAAGCCAGTGAGGAGAAAGATGCCTTAAAAAGCAGAATTGGCCGAATGGAAAAGGAGGTGTACAGAAGCTTGCTGAAGAAAATAATTTCTTAAAAATGAGAATGAAGCAAATGGAAGTGAAATAACTTTATGAGAAATCAAGAAACAATAAAATACAACCAAATGAATGAAAAAAATAGAAGACAATGTGAAGTATCTCAGTGGAAAAACAACTGACCTGAAAAATAAGCGATCATTTAAAATTATTGGATTACCTGAAAGCCATGATCAAAAAAGAGCCTAGACATGATCTTTCAAGAAATTATCAAGGAAAACTGCCCTGATATTCTAGAATCAGAGGGTAAAATAAAATTTGAATGAATCCACTGATCACCTTCTCAAAGAGATCCCAAGATGAAAACTGTCAGGAATATTATAGCCAAGTTCCAGAGTTCCCAGGTCAGGGAGAAAATATCGCAAGCAGCCAGAAAGAAACAATTCAACTATGGCAGAGCCGCAGTCAGGATAACATAAGATTTAGCAGCTTCTACTTTAAAGAATCAGAGGGCTTGGAATAAGATATTCCAGAGGGCAAAAGAGCTAGAATTACAACTAAAAATCACCTACCTGCAAAACTGAGTATAATGCTTCAAGGAAAAAAAATGGATATTCAGTGAGATAAAGGATTTTCAAACATTCTTGAAGAAAAGACCAGAACTGAGTAGTAAATTTGACTTTCAGATATAAGACTCAAGAGAAGCATAACAAGGTAAATAGGAAAGGGAAATTATAAGGAACTTAGGAAGTTTAAACTGTTTACATTCCTACATGGGAAGATGATAATTATTACTCATAAGACCTTTCTCATTATTAGGATACTTAGACAGAGGGTATAAGTGAGACTTGATTATGAAGGAATGATATCTAAAAAATAAAATTAAGGGGTAAGAGAGGCAAATGTACCAGGAGAAAGAGAAAGAAAGAGGTAGAATGGGGTGAATTATCTCATGTAAAAGAGCTAAGGAAAAGCTTTTACAGTGGAGGGGAAGAGATGGGAGGTAAGGAGGAGTGAATGAACCTCACTCTCATTGAAATTGGTTCAGAGAGGGGAAAAAAATACACAGTCACGGGTATAGAAATCTCTTACCCTTCAGGAAAGTAGAAGGGGGAAGGGGATATGGAGGGGGAATAAAAGAGCTGGAAGAATGGGGATGGGGTAGTCGGAAGCAAAACACAAAAGGAAGGGACAGGGTGAAAGGAGAGAGAGAATAGAATAAATGGGGGGAGCGCAGGATGGAGGGAAATACAGTGAGCAAGAGTCACTGAAAAAAATGTTGGAGCACGTTCTCTGTTTATAAAGGCCTCATTTCTCAAACATATAGACAACTGTGTCACATTAATGAAAATCAGAGCCATTCCCCAATTGATAAATGGTCTTGAGATATGAATCAGTTTTTAGATGAATTAATCAAAGCTATCTATAGCCATGTGACAGAGCAATTCTGAGCCACTACCTCCTGTTAGATTGACTAATAGAACAAAAATAAATGGTATGTTGGAAGGGTTGTGGGGAAAATGAGACATTGATGCGCTGTTGGTGTAGTTGTGAACCGATTCAACCATTAGGTAGAGCAATTTGGAGCTATGCCAAAGGGTTAAAAAACCATGCAAATCCTTTGACCTTGTAATACCACCACTGTGTTTACTATCCCCAAAGAGATAATGTATATTTACAGCAGCTCTTTTCTGGGGGCAGAGAATTAGAAATTGGGGGGATGCCCATCAGTTGTGGAATTGCTGAGCAAGTTAAGGTATGTGATTATGATTGAATGCTATTGTACTATAAGAAATCATGAGTAGGGTGTTCTCAGAAAAACCTGGAAAACCTTGCATGGGCTGATGCAAAGTGAAATGTACTCTTTACAAAGTAACAGCAATATTGCTGTGAATGACTTAGTTATTCTCAGCCATACAGTGTTCCCAGACAACTCTGAAGGATTCAAGAAAAATGCTATCCAGCTCCAGAGAAAGAAATGATGGTGTCTGAATACTGATTGAAGCATACATTTTTTTTTTACTTTATTTTTCTTGAGTTTTTTGTCTATATTTTCTTTCACAATATGATTATTATGGAAGTATTTTGCATGACTACATGTGTATGACTTATATTGAACTACTTGCCTTCTCATTTGGGGAGGGAGGTGTAGGGAAGGACAAAGGGAGAGAATTTGGAACTCAAAGTTTTAAAAATGAATGTTAAAAATTGTCTCTACATGAAACTGGGGGAAAATAAAATACTAAAAGAAATTTAAAAAAGAAAGGAAAGAAAAAGGAATAATGTTTGTGAAGTTCTTAGCACAGTGCCGAGCGCATGGTAGAGACTTTATCATGATCATTCTCTTCCTAGTCTCTCTCTCAGTGGGAACTAAGTAATCTTATAATGTTAGAATTTATTTTCAAATCCATCTATTAACTTTTTAAAAAGTTTTTTTTCTTTTTCCTTTGGAAGTTTATTTATGACTTATTCAATTTCCTTTTCTAATATTGGGTTATTTAAAATCCTGTTTCTTGTTCTGTTCATCTGGGTATTTTATATTTTCCCAAGTATTTGTTGTCTATTTCAATTAAGTTGTCAGTTTTATTAGCATATAATTGGACAAAATATTTTCTCAGAACATCCTTTGTTTCTTCATCATTTATTGTGAAAGAAGCATTGGTCCTGACCTGGGCCAGTTGAGGTTAAATTTCCTCCTATGTAGATTGAGCTGGGGGACCCATTCGTGGACCTTTTGGGCAGGAAGAATATAAAAGAAGCCTTTAGGACTTCATTAGGGAACCCCAGGGAACCCACTTGTTTTTTTTTTATTTTTTATTTTTTTTAAGTTATTTATTTATTTATTTTTTATTTTGTAATGTTTAACAATCACTGCCATACAATTGCGATTTTATCCCTCCCCACCTACTCCCCACTACCCCCCTCCCTCCCCACGACTGCATACAATTCTGTATAGATTCTACATATACTTTCCTATTGAGTATATTTTCACTATAGTCATGCTATGTAGTCAGACTAAGATAAATGAAAGAAATCGTATAACAAATCAGAACATGATACACAAACACATACACATACACATACACAAACATGATCTGCTACAATATGTGAGTGACTTCCATATTTCTCTCTCTGAGTGTGGCAGGCATTTTGCCTTGAGATCCTCCATTGGGATTTTTTTTTTTTTTTGGTAAGAAGTTCTTGTGTTATTACAAAAATCTAAGTCTACCAGAAAAAACTCTCACACACTGTGGTTGTTGCTGTGCACAAAGTTCTCCTGGTTCTGCTCCTTTCACTCAGCATCAGGTCATATAAGTCCTTCCAGGCCTCTCTGAAGTCTTCTTGGGGAACCCACTTGTTAACTACTTTTCATCTCTCTGACAGTGGCTTTTATTTTCTTGAATTGCCTTTAACCTCTTTGGGAACTCATTTTACTTGAGAGTGTTAGAATTTATTATAAAGCTGTTTGAACTTTTGTGCTTTCTTTTTTTCTATTGGATCAGCTATAGCACAGATACCAAGACAACTGCCTACACCAAACTCACAGTTGTGCCATTCTGTTTTCCCATAGCTTGCCATTCTGCTAGCATAGTCTTTAAGAAACCACTACCACCATACCACATTACACCTGTCAGATTAGCAAATGTGACAGAACAGGAAGATGATAAATGTTGGAGAGGATGTGGGAGTGTTGGAACACTAATACACTGTTGGTGGAGCTGTGAGCTGATCCAGCCATTCTGGAGAACAATTTAGAACTATGCCCAAAGGGCTACAAAAATGTGCATACCCTTTGACCCAGCAATATCACTTCTAGGGCTGTACCCCCAAGAGATCATAAAAATGGGAAAGGGTCTCACATATACAAAAATATTTATAGCAGAACTCTTTGTGGTGGCCAAAAACTGGAATTCAAGGGGATGCCCATCAATTGGGGAATGGCTGAATAAATTGTGGTATGTGAATGGGATGGAATACTATTGCGCTATAAGAAATGATGAACAGGAAGACTTCAGAGAGGCCTGGAAAGACTTATATGATCTGATGCTGAGTGAAAGGAGCAGAAGCAGGAGAACTCTGTGCACAGCAACGACCACAGT